>NW_009952259.1:1956603-1964663 GCF_000747805.2 Chaetura pelagica
GTAGCATTTTTGTTACAGATAAAATAAGCTCAAGACATCAAATGATGTGGGAAATCCTGAGATGAACAGTTTCACACATGGTAGAACTCAAATGCTGAGAGATCAGGCATATCATCTGAAAATCCAAGATTTAGCTTCCAAGGGAGTTGGAAGAGCCTGGCAACATCAAGGAATGGGTATGTAAATATTTTTACACTGTTGTTTACTTACATTTTCCATAAAGGTAGCTTCTTTTCCTTGGAAACGTTCTCTTTCTTTGCTCTGATTGTTTTTCAGACTCTCAATCTGTTCCTGGAACAAACTACATTTTTCTTCACTGTCTCCAACCTTCTTGGTAAGGTTCTGAACTAGAATCTCCATGCTTTGCAGTGATGACTCTTTAGCAGCCAGCTGATTCTTGAGAATGCAAACCAAAATACAATTAGAAGAACAGACCCAGAAAGAGAGGATCCACATAAAGCCACTTCCTAGCCCTTCCCTCAGTTAATGCAACATTAAATTTCAAATCTAGGTTTGGCTTTAATTTGAATGAAATCTGTCAGCAGCTTCTGAAGTTGATCCTAATACATGTTAACGATCATGACAAAAGGAGTAAATAAAGATAGTTCTACTAACATAAATGAAAATAATCAATAAAGAATTTTTATTCACATGAAAAACTGCAGAGGATTTGTGCTTCAGAGAAGGATCCACCGTACAACCCATCGTTGATTCCTTGAAACCTCTATGGAGATTTTATATCTGAGCTGCTAATATACCTTCAGTTCTTCATTGGGCAAAAGCCCAATTTCATTGGTAACACCACCGGATCCAAAGGCCATCTGTAAATCGATGATATAAGCATCTCTCTCAGCTAACTTCTTTTCTTTCTCTGCCAGCATGGCATCCATTTCAGTCCCCCGGCAGCGCTGGGCCTCCAGTTCCATACTCTGAAAATGAAAGGACAGCACTGCCTGGTTCCACCATCCACAGCACGGAACAGTTCCATCATTTCCTTATTGCCTGGCTTAGGGTACTGAAAAAATTCCAATCAAATTTATAACCTGCTCCAATTTTAATAGTAGTCTTTAATTACTGAGCCGTCCTCTCTGCAATTCTGCGGGATTCATATTCCTGCCACTTTCCACAACCACCAGTCCTGTCCACAGAACAGCTACAAACCATGACATGAAATCATCCCTTGCCTACATTTCTCCCTGTTATTTTTGCATCAAGAAAACCTGAAGCAGAAGAGAACTGGGTTCAAAACACAAAATTTAAATATAAGATTTAACCCACAAAGCTCCTATTTGTGCATTCTGTTCCATTTACCTTCAAACAACTACAAAAGGACACTTCAGGATTCACTGCTCACAATGACAGGACTTTCACAGGGTTTGCTCAGGCCAAGTTGTTGCCTATAAACTTCTCTGTCTACTCCATAGAAAGCTCTCAGAATATCTGTTTAATATAATTCAATATATAAATAGATTTAAATTAATATATTTAAACATGATCCTACACCACAAATGTGAGAAACCACCCATTTAGCATTGTATAAACCACCACCTTTTTCTGTAGCTCTTCATTTCTTTGTGTGATCTGGGATTCTAGTTCTTCAATTCTCCTTCTCAGTACTAGTATTTTCCCACGATTTGCTGCAGCTGCAGCATTTTCCTGGTCACCATCTTTTGATGCCTGCAAAAACAGGGAGTTTTGCATTATGTAAAGAGGTAACACCTGACTTCCACAGCTCTACCTACTCAGAAGAAACTGGTAAGAAAAAGTGCACTTTAGTCATGGTTTGTGTTTCAATTCTCTTATACATTACATATTCCATATAGAAGCTAGACAAATCAGGCACAGAATTTGTATGAAGCTTGTAAAAATATTCATATTTCAACTATTAATGACAATTATTGCTGCAAACTGGACTAGAAAGTGCAGTAAGTAATTAAACTGTTCCTAAGCACATTTCCAATGGTAATTTCAGTAGGTACAACTACTGGGTTACAGGAATTATTTGCCATTACAAAAGAAACCAAGTGCTATTGCTAAAAACATGTTTTATTAGCAAAGCAGAAGCATAAATAGTGCACATCCTTGAGGGCACCTAGGGAGGGACTTCAACAACCTGGTCTGTTTCTGTTCCCTTTCTGCACACACAAAATAACACAGCAGAAAACTGATCTGAGAATACTAATGGTAAAACCCTGGTCACTTCAGTGAGACATTAGTACACTTAATTTACATTTTGCTACCCTACCAAGGACATTTTTGTATTTTCTCTTTTATCTTGGACATTAAAGTAACAAGTGAGCCTTTGTTTTCACTTCTCAAAAACTTATCTTCCCAATTTATGTGTTATAAGTTTGAGCTGCTAATAAGATGAAGATCAGTAAGAATATTTTTTTACTAAAATAATCTGAAAGGAATGCACAATTCTCTAAATTTCTACAGAGAGATAAAAGAATGAAATAGAAATACACAGAGGGACTGACAGCACCACACAGGTTCTACCTGATCCTAAACTGACTCAGCTCAAAGTCTGAACTTCAATTCCACATTTGAGTCCAGCACACAGAACTGCCTACAGCCTTACAGAAATGCTGTCTGCTTTCAAATGTAAGGACACTTACCTTTTTTTGTTCTGCTTTTGCCTCTAAGCCTCCTGATGCTGATACCTGTTTCTTAAGTTCTTCCAGTTGTGAGGTCAGTGATGCTACCTTTGCTTTGTTTTGCAGCTTCAACTTGGAAAGTTTGGCATCAGCAGATTCCTTCTCCTCCTACAAACACCAAAGTCACGAAAATTAGCTACACAAACAACTGCATCCTTCCACTCTTCCCTTGAATAAAATAAATATATAGATTACCAAATAAATCTTTCTCCTGAAGAGACATTATAAAGTCACTTGCAACAGGTCTGCATATATGAAACAACCACCCTTTCATTATTTAAACTTTCTGCACATGGTTATTATTATTGTAGAGAATTATTCAGAGAATTACGATGTCAGAAGTTGTCCTGGTTTTTTATAGCAATACAATATCAGGGGTTGATTACTTTTTTTTTTTTGCAAGAAGAGTTAATTTTATTTTTTTTTATGCCAAAAAGGCACCTTCATAAGACTATAAAAGCCTATTTCATTTTGCTTAAACAGGTGACTTATTTTACAATCAGTTCTAGACAATGCAATACTTGAACACTTGGCTGTTAGTGTGCACAGAAGACATTTTTTGGAAGTATAAAAATAGTCTCTTTCAGGAATAGATCAAATGACTGTTTAAAAAAACAACAGAATAAAGAACAAACCCTCAAAACCCTTCCGATTACTAGATAAAAATTCTAGTTCCTTCCTTCTTAATGCCAGTCACAAGCAAAGGATAATAGCAATACATAGTAGCATTAACAGTAAGATGATTATACAATAAGAAGACAATTACAGTGGAAGGAGAAATAAAAAACTACCTACAGAAATTCAGTTGGAGGTAAACTGGCATCTCACCAAATGCCTAGTAATGATTTGGATGGTATTTTCCCCATACTTAGCCTAAAATGACCATGCACCCCTAGGCCTCAGAAAGCCAGCCTGTCCCTTCCAATTATTAAGTGCATCTGCTCATGCAAGGAACATGTTGCCTGTGTAATTCCCAAATGTTGCTACAATTTTGGACCAGAAGACACACTGGTAAAAAAGCAGAAACATAACAGCTAAGTGTAATCAACGTTTCCTGTGTTCCTACAGCTGCTGTAACTGATGGTAAGCCTATAAAACTGCTCATGATGAAACAGGGCAAAAGGTGGAGGGTTTTAACAGTCTTTTACACAAGAATACAGGCACGGTACCTTTAACTGCAGATCTTTATCTCGAAGCTCAGCATCCTTCTCTCTGACAAGCCCCTTTAGCTGTGCTACCAGCTGTTCAGTCCTTGTCAGCTGCTCAGTCAAATCTGTCACCGACATGTTTCCTGCATCTTGAGAGCCTGCAGCCTTCAGACATTAAGCATACTTGGAAAAAGCAAAATGGTGCAGACACAGCCCTGCTCCTGCAACAAGTCTTCAGTTGGTGTTTGGTTGTTTTTGTTTAAAACATTCTGCAAATCTTATTAGAGTGTAATTCTAAAACTTATATATCCTATATATACACCTGTATCAGACGTTTTTCGCAAGTTTGATAGACACAGGAAATTATAAACTTTAGAAACTGGTTTAGGAATATTAGTTTGAGATACAGCAAAACTATCTAAGCATCCAAAACTGATTTTCCTCATTTTCTGGATTTACATTGTAACAACCAGTAACATTACTGAACCTAGTCAAGTAAAATATTGATATTGAACATACTACAGACAAAAGATACACTTGGCATAAAGCTTATGTAATTCCTGCAGATGTGTTTTTACAGCAAGATAAGCACAGCGAAGAAGAACAGAGACACTGTGTTACTCACAAGAGATTAAATGCCAAGTAGCCAGGAAGCAAGAACCCAACCTGACTATCAGAGTCCCTAAACTGAGTCATGGTAAAACTAGTTAAGCAACTTATTTACCAAAGAGGAATTAGCATATCATAAAATAAAGAGGCTTTATATCAGAAATTCTTAAGAAAATCTTATTTTAATAGCAATTCAATACTTACTACTGTTTTGGAAGGAGAATCCTCTCCACTACCCCATTTCCACATAGTTTCACGATGGCTCTAAAAACATAAAAGAAATAACAGCACAGTAAGTATCAGTGGCTCGCAGATAACTGTAACTAGCTCCTACTTCTCTCTACACATTTCACTGTAAAACGTTTGAAACTAATTTTTTTGTTCAACTCTGACAGCACTTCTGATCACCATATTACCAGGTGCTGAGAAATAATGAAATTAGGTATAAAATATAAAAAACTTTATTCAGCATAGTTGCTTCTCCCACATACAAGATATAAACCACACATAGTTTGCCTAATATTTAACCTGACCTTTCACACTGCTTGCCACTGCAATGTAACAGAGATTACATCAATGTATATTTGTATAAATTCATACATAAAGACTAAAAACATTAAAGAACAAACCACTTTAATTGCTGTGCAACTGCAGCATATCTGAAAAACACCAGCATTGCAACCTTTGAGGTCACTGATCAGCATATAAATGCCTGTATCTAAGACCACAAGAATGTTTTAAAAGGCAAAATCCTATAGATCATGTAGGTACAAGGCAGCTCAAAGGTTAAGACCTTTACTGAATAACACTAACAAATTTGGTTGAGAAAAAAAAAAGGGGGGCAAAGTCTGTAAAACAGCCTATGCAGGAAATTTCAAATTGTGTCTTGCAAATAGAATCTTGAGATCAGAGCAACATATCTTGCTCAGCCTCTGGATGATATTCCTCCACATGAAGTGAGAAGCTGTACCTGTTCAGCAGTTTTCAGTCTCAACTAGCAACACCCAAAGGAAAATAATCTGTCCTCTCAAATCTGTACTACAGACTTAGAAAATATGCATGCATAGATCAGTCCTGAATTTGGAAATCAGTTTCCCATAAACACGAGTAAATAGCTTATCTTAAAAAGCATTCAGAATGATAACAGAGGCTGCTTTTAAAGCTGTTTTACCATTTCAAAGCTACAAGCAGGATTCACAGACTGCAATCTATGGCCTACATTAACCACAAGGCCAAACTTC
This sequence comes from Chaetura pelagica, assembly GCF_000747805.2. Taxonomy (NCBI): domain Eukaryota; kingdom Metazoa; phylum Chordata; class Aves; order Apodiformes; family Apodidae; genus Chaetura; species Chaetura pelagica. Next base: position 1,962,259 of record NW_009952259.1, read on the forward strand.
ATTATGCTAACATTATTTTCCAACGCTAAAGTCAACAAACCAACCATGGCTTGGAGATTCAAAGAGCCCTCACAACTCCTCCAGAGCTGTAATATCAAATCTGTCCTCAGCAAAAAGATCATTTCTAGATATGTACACAGGTTACCCAAGTACAAAGAGGACAAAATGTCTCACAAGATGGAATGTGGTGGTGCATTTTTATTTAATCTATTTTTAGCTCACTTCCAGCTCTGACTAATGCAATCACTTTTGCTCACTTCACTACCAGCATTCTTATCTGAATACCTGAAGTGCTACTTTCTGATGTATTTTTATTTACATCAGGGACACTAAATATTGACAAGTTTTCCAAATCAAGTTGGGAAACAAAACATAACAAACTTTCCTCCAGTCTACCAATAATGGGTTTGGGTTTTGGTTTTGCTCTGGGGTACTGATAGCAATTTAAAACACTGAAATTGAACACTGGACCATTCAACCCTATCCCTTCACCTTGCAGTACAGCTACACACAATTCAATTAAGTTTTCCAACACCATTTTCCTTCCTCTGGCAGCCTATGTCCTGGATATTGCACTACCAGGCATCAAACAAGAGAAGCATGGGGTCCAAACTATCTGCAGCTACCCTCTCCGAAGTTTTCCCTGTGACAGATACTTTGTCTCTCCCCTGTAAGTTCAAACCACTCATTCTCACCTTCAAGGTTCCACATTCTTTATCACTGCCAATACCACCTCATCCTGCTCTTCACCTTGCATATTCAGTTGGACTCAATCTTAAAGGTCTTTTCCAAGCTAAGTTATCTGATTCTATTCTACTGTGTTGATAACCATTCTTTGCCATCCACTATGCATTCATTTCCATTAATCTTTTCTTCACTGAAGAGCAGAAGGCAGGAGAGCTGAACCTTTCACAAATCCCACAGAGGCCCATTTCATTTTATGAAACCAGTTTCTTCTGATGCTCAAAGTATAACTGAGATTTAGGCTCTTGTTTGCAACGGGATGTTATCAAAAAGAAAAGTGTCTCTGCCAGGTTTGCCTTCATACTCATCCATTCTGTCGTCCCAGCACCAGCTGCAGCCAAATCCAGCTAAAAAACACTCTAAACATGTATTATTCATCAGAGTTATTTTCCAGTCTATTCGATTCCCCTGAGTTACATTATCAGAGGACCCAGCACAAGGGGCTCAGAGGAGAACACATCAGACAGGACAGCAGCAGCTCATACTAAAGCAGTCACAGAAGTCCCTCATCCTGAGGGTGACCAGTCTACATGGTAAAATATTGAACAGTATTGTTACAGGTTACATTGTTACCTGCATGATTACCCAGGCAGAGAAGTGATCCACTGACTCCCATGGAACTACTCGTATTTGTCTAATCTTCCCTACATCTACTTCAAAATCATTCTGATATAAAAAGCAGCTTCCCAGAGCACTCATTTGAGTTCTCACTGTGAAACTATTAAGGTTGGACCTTTCTCCCTCTCTTAAAGAAATACAATGGAAAAAAACACTGAGGCAGAACTCCACTCCTCTTACTACCTAAGAAGTAAGAGCAACCCCCTTTCTCACCTCTTGCTCAAGACTATTGCAGAAAACAGCACAAATGTGGAAGAACTCAGGTAAGCATTATATTTTAAATCCACTTCCTAGAACTTGTGCTTTAAGCACACAGACTTAAAGAAAAACATTTTAATAGCATTATCTTCTTATGGTATCTGCACATTTTTGTCTGCATCCTTGTTGGTGTCTTGCCAAGACGTTGAAGTTAGAACTTGTTTTCAAATGGTCTGTGCCATCTATGACTTAAAAGTCTCCTGGCTAAAACACATGACATGCAGCAAAGAAACCCAAACACTGAAGCTGGGTTAATCAAACCACAGGTACTCTGTAAAGTTAATACAACAGTACGTTTATAGAGCTGTTACTTGTGTCTATTATAAACATTAGTTCTTAATAACACTGACCGCATTTACCTCTTACAAATAATATTAAAAAGCAGGATTATTTTGGAACAGCGCACCACGGGGGAGGGGAAAAAAGACCAGCACAGCCCCCAGCGAACCGCAGGTGCGTGTGAGGTGCAGAAAATGAGCTATTTCCCCCAGAGGTGCAGAAAATGAGCTATTTCTCCCAAAGCAGCCACCTGCAGCCCCTCGGCCCGGGGGTGCCCGACACCCCCCCCCCCAGCCTTCCCCCCCGGATTATTTTGGAACAGCGCACCACGGGGGAGGGGAAAAAAGACCAGCACAGCCCCCAGCGAACCGCAGGTGCGTGTGAGGTGCAGAAAATGAGCTATTTCCCCCAGAGGTGCAGAAAATGAGCTATTTCTCCCAAAGCAGCCACCTGCAGCCCCTCGGCCCGGGGGTGCCCGACACCCCCCCCCCCAGCCTTCCCCCCCC
>NW_009952259.1:1965392-1975143 GCF_000747805.2 Chaetura pelagica
CTACATCCCCCCCCACCTCCTTCCCGGGGGTCCCCGACCCCTCGGAGTGGGGCTGAAGATGGAGAAGGGACACACACCCCCCCCCCAGCAACTGTTCCAAATGTCATTGTGGTGAGCAAATCAAACCAGGGAAACAAATATAATAATAAAGTTAAAAATAAAATTTAAAAAGTTACCCAAGAAAAATTACCCAAAGGAAAAAATAAAAAAATCAGCCCCAAGTCGATTAAAAAAAAATCAATAAATAATGAGATGAAGGTAATTAATGAGTGGGAGAGAACAGGGGAAAAAAAAGAGCTGGTGGTACTTCATAAACATGGTGAAGGATTCGTCGGGAGGAGGAAGGTGACCCAGGCAAAGAAGGTGTTTGGTGTGGATGTGACTGTGATCCTAATGGATTTCAGTGTCAAGAGAGAAGGGGAGGTCAATTTCAGGGAAAAGTGGGGCCTTTTGGTAAGTTTCCTGCAGAGAGAAGGGGTTTCATTCAGCAGAGGTCTTCAGGGTGAGCAAGGGCAGAGGTGCACAGCTTTCCTGGCCAAGGAAAGCAGGCAGGACACACGGAGAGAGATCCAGGTGTGAGTAGTGGGGATGTGTGAGGTGTTCCAGGTAAACTGGGGAACCCCGAAGGGGGTTTTACACAGGTTCTTTATACCCTTCAAATGTTCAGGTACAACACGATGCTGGTGTTACCTTGGAGGTTCAGGGGTATCTTTTATCCTTCAGGGACAGCTCTGAGCTTCCAAGAAGCCAAGTCCTTCTGTCCAGGGCCAGGATGTCCTTTACTTTGTTTTACTTGCACACAAACAATGCCAAAGTCTCCAGTAAAATTCCACTACCTCACGATACTACAGTGTATAATCTGAATTGACACACATAATAACAAAGTTAAAACACTTGCATCCTGCAGACTGGTTATTATACAGTTAGAGAAGAGAATTTTCCTAACAATTCTTACATTGATCTTGCTTTCAGGGAGAGGAATGGGTGGAAACTCTTTTTTTCTAAGCAGAAAAAAGGAAGCCACCTCCAGCTTTCTCTGGGGTAAAACAGATTCCTAAGTACAAAAGCAAGTTGTACATTGTGTCTGACAGCAGTTGCTTTTGCATTTTGCCTTCTGTAACAGTTTTGACAATTTCTTCTGCCTGCAAACTGCAGCTTTCTAGCAGTGTCTGGCACTGGGTGGCTTCTGGTGTGACCCAGCAAGAGCCCCAGCATTTCCCAGACAAGCACCAGTTCATCCTACAATAGATGAAACAGAGCATATGCCTTAATTTATAGGAGATTACCACATTAAAATGACTGGGAACAGTCCGAATAGCTGTCAGAAAGGAGAAAATGAGGATGAATGTGCTTCTCTCTCATCCTTAGCCACCAAAGTGGTAGAAGTGGCTGCTTTAAATGGTATCAAGCATCAAACCATCCCTGTGGAATGAGGAAAGATAAAGTTATTACTGCCTCCAGCTTGAGGAACACCACAGTTATTAATTGCATTTATTATTTCTGTAACAGCAATATCTAGATGTCCCAGTTATGCAATAGTCAGTTACTTAATGTGCAGTTTTCTGTTGGGACTGTTTGATTATCTTAGCAACTCCTCCTCCTTCATACAAAATAGAAGCTCCTCTCTGGTCAGCCTCTTCATTCCTCACACTCCAGCAAGCAGTGGGAGGAAATTGCTTGCTCTGCCTCTCTGTTTTTTTCCCATATATCTGCTTCTTCTCACAATTTCCTGCATCCTGAAATAGCACAGAGACAGCCCACCTTGTTTTTGATGAGTGATGGTAAAACTAGAGAAGGATAAAACAAAATCTCTACCAACTAGGTATGTCAGCCCCACCTCCCCACCAGGACCACCAGGGCTTCCAAGCTCTGCATGGCCAAGTTCAAGTCAAAGGAGAGCAAGACACCACCACACAGAAGGCAGAAAGCAGGATGAGGGATTGATGGGGGAATTAATGGCAAAGACTGATGACAAGAATGAATTTCTGCACACACCACTTGCTGCTACTGCAGCTCCATTTGCTAGCTCTGCTTCCTACACCTGCAGGTAAAATAACTCCTTTGTGCCCCCTAAAAAAGGGGTTCTGAGAGCAATTAATATTGAGAAGGAGCTGCAGGGAATACTCTCTGATAACTAGGTGGCCATTAGAATAGAAAACACATCCATTGGCAAAAAAAGCACATTCACAGGTAGAAAGACAAGAGGTTTTAGTTATGCCACTACTTCAGCACAGAGGAAACCATGTAGATAATTACATAACAAAACCAAAAAAATCCAGACCACAGTAGCCAGTTACCCAGCACTCACTGCAGAGAGCTTACCAGTCAAGAGTGTGCAGGCTTAGAAGACACAAATATGGATCAAAACATGAAACCTTGCATCCCCATTTCCCTTGTAAATGGCATGAGATGACAATCAGCCTGCTTAACTAAGCTACCTTTCCCAGGAAAGGGACAAAAGGGATGCTTTCCACTTGAAATCTAGTCGTTTTGGGGTTTTTTTGCAAGTTGTTTTCTATCATAGCACTTGCCTCTGCAAATTCTCCTACATGCATTCTCACCACCAGAATTCAACAGTGTTCCTGTTGATCTTTACAAAAGTGTCCTTCTCGAGTGCAAAACACAAGGGCTCATTGCCCAAGCTGCTTCTAGAAGAGAAAGGAAGAAATATGGTAGATTAGACAAGAAAGTATTCAAGGCTATCCAAAAAACAAGTATTAAAAAGTATTGTTTGAACTATTGTCACAGACAAAATACAGAGTTTGTTTTTGTGCTTATTAAAAGAAGAATATTTTACATATGCAGACCACACAGCAATCAAACAATTTTAAAAATGCAAACCATCAAAAGAGAGACCTTGGTGATACAGTAGAGCAAAAATGCTGCAACCAAATGGTTTAAGCATAAGGAATCTATCAGCTTGCCTAACACAAGGTACCTTCTCTGCTACAAACCTTCCCCCAGCTGTAGACTGAGCCAGGGCTTTCAAGCCCCTTTCTCATCTCAAATGAGTGGGAGCTTGACAAATGGGGACGCAGCAGTAGAAAAAGTCACTGTCTAGAAATGACTCTTAGGTGTCTGCTTATATTAATGAGATGGGTAATAAAAAGATGGAAGGACAAGAGAGTGAGAAGCCAAGGGCTGGGCTCTTCTTTCTAGTTTAAATCACCATTTCTAATACCTTTTTGAGTGCTAGGATGCACATTGAGAATGCACATCCAAAGGCTCAAAGTATAATTAGCCCATGAGAGAGGAGGAAAATACTGTTTGGCTTCCATTGTCCAGCTTCACAAGTATGAGCTCAAACTTTCTGTTCAACTTAGCCACACACTTCAAGGAAACTGCTTCTATTAAGATCATTTACAACTTGAGGATTATCATATGTAACTGTTTTCCCCCCTGAAACAGACATTAGAAATTAGCTAAACATAAAGGGGTAGTTAAGAAAAAGCAACCAAGACTTCCATGAAGACATCTAATCAGCACACAGGAGAGACACATTGTTAGTTCACCTAGAGGAAGGTCACAAACTCTCTTCATTTCCAAACACAGAATGGTTTGGAAGGGACCTTCAGAGGTCATGTAGCCCAACTCTCATGCCATGGGCAGGGACATCTTCAACTAGATCAGGTTGCTCAGAGCCCCGTCCAACCTGACCTTGAATGTTTCCAGGGTTGGAGCATCTACCAACTCTCTGGGCAACCTGGGCCAGTGTGTCACCACCCTCATTGTAAAACATTTCTTCCTTACATCTAGTCTGAACCTCCCCTCTTTTAATTGAAATCCATCACCCCTTGTACTGTCCAGCAGCTCCCTAAATAAGCTGTAAATAGTGCATCAATAAATAACCACACTCACCACGCTTTCGTTTTTAACATTTTTATTAATCAAAACCAGCACAGCTTCTACATTTAAAGTGCTCAGAGAGATTCCAGGATGCTTTCATAGATAAACTAAGCTTAACCAAAAGCTAGACTGCAGAATACATCGTGGATTTGGAGTTAACCACCCTTGTTATGACTGGGTGAACTGGTGTCACTGGCACCCTGCATAGCACAAGCAAGGGTCCTCAGAAAGAGAATATGCCATTGGCAATGGACCACGACCCCTGCAGGGACATGCCAAGAGTCTCCAGAAGAGAAAAAGGAGAAATTGACATTGTACCTAACTGGGAAGGTCCCTAAATACAAGAGAAGTATCAAAGGTCTGTCTGCTCCACTGAGGCAGAGCAATCTACAGAGTATTTCAGCTCCAGACCTCTTACAGATACAAACCGAGCAGGTTTTTTTTTTAATTCATGCTATATAAATACATCTCTATTTTATATTGGCATTTAGAGAGTTGCATAAAAGTAAAAATATAAAATTCTGCAAGGTTTTGTTAATACTCTTAGGTGGAAGCTTGGAAGAGTTCATTTTACATGTCACTGTTGCCATCAAAAACCAAAACCTAACTAACTGGGAAAAGAAACTAGATGTGCCATTTCAATTCCTCTGTCTCTAATAAACAATTTTCAGTATGCCAACAAATAGTGCTAAGCACATGCTTAGTTTAAATCCTAAACATGGATAAAGCATAAGAAGGGAGAAAAAAAAGTCTGCAAAAGAAGCTAGCATGTGTTGTCTGCATGCTCAGAGAAATATAAAAAGAGAAGTGTTCCTTGCTTCTATAGCATTGTTTTGGTTTAAGAAATGCAGATGCTTTCTCCCCAGATAACAGCACTTAGAAGGTTATATCATTGGCTTGTAAAAAGACCAAAATAAAAAGGTTACAGTGATGGGAATAAAGTGATGGGAATACATCACTTGAAGTATTTCCACACTCATCACGAAAACTGCAGCAAGTTTAAACTTATGATCCAACACTTCTTGTGTTGAGGGCACATCCACTGCTTGGTGCATGACAAGGGAGTATCCAAAAAAACTCCAAATGAAAACAAAAATCCCCACAGAAATCACAACCAAAAATAATTACAATTTATGGGACTGCAAAAATTTCTAGTTTTCCAGCATAAAACTTTCCCTTTCACATCACCCACTGAAGGATTCTAAGGCTCTCCACAAGATAACATTACTTCAGAACAGGTTATTTTCCCCATGGATATGGCAGGGCAGAACACCCCAATTCCCTATAACTGGTAACAATATAAGTCTCCTTCCCTTGAATGGAGACAGTGATTTAACAGGTGGAACCCTCAGGAAACAGAATTTAAAACTAACAGGCAATGTTTCAGCCCACAGTTAGGAACTGAAAATGTCAGAAGTACAATTCAGAAGAGAGTTAATGACTTTGTATCATTTCAGCTTGGAAATGCCCCTACAAATGGGAACTATTACAGCAGCATCCACAACATGGCCATTACTGAGGCAATACTGAAGGCAGCTTTGTTAACCCCAGTAATTGTGCTCTCATTGCACAAGTCGTGTTGGCAGCAGAAGAATTCAAAATTATCCAACTGGAAGGATTCAGCAATCTCATTTATGTTGCACTGGGATGCCTTCCAGCAGGAGGAAGTTCTCAATTTACCTACACACAAAAAAAAATACAAATAATTAAACAGGTTAAGAGAATAGTGAAAGTAATACTATTTTGGTACAGAGAGAGAATCACTGTCTGGACTGCCAGGTACTTGCTTTCTTAGCTTCTTTTTAAGAGTTTAGAAGTTTCCAAATTTGCCTTCACTAGCAATTTAGCAGTGTCAATAGCAGTAGCAAGCCATGGTCCTGCCTCCACACCACTCTCCTGCAGCTTTTAGCCACAGGTTAAGAAAGATTTCTAGCTCAAGCTAACCAGTGCTTCCAGTTCAGTCCAAATGACCCACTGAGAGATGCAGGGTGGAGCCTGAGTGATTCATGCTCTGGGGCTCCTGATAGAGCACAGTGCATCAACTTCCAGCTCCTCCCATTGGATCTGAACAGCTCTGTATCCAGAAGCAACATGCAGAAGACAGAGCCTGAAGAGCAGAATAGTTCTCCCCTTTTATCATTCATTCCCCTGGACACCAGAGATCAATCACTTGGTCTTCCAGCTTCCCTAGCTTGACATCTTAAGTACTTGACTCCAGACTGGCAATGGACAACTTCCAAAGGCTGCACACCAGAAAGGCTACAGTTTGGGCTCAGAAAGGTTTCAGCTCAAGGGAAACAGCAAATGGAAAATTCCTTAGGATGCAAGCAGCACAGAGCAGTGTCCTGGCCCAGCAGCATTAGAAGTTTTCCTTCCTCCATGCCAAGTCATGACCCTCAGCAGGGACCACACCTGGGATCAGAGCATCCCCATCCCATCCTGATTCCCACTGCCCAAAGTCAGTCCAAGAGTCCTTCTAGGCCCAAGGGAACCATCTGGGAAAACAGAATATCCCAGTTGATTCAATACTTCTGTTTTTCCAATGAAACCCTTGTCACTTGTAGAGTTACTTACATCTCAATTAACTCAAACAGTAACTCTGTGCCCTCAGTATCCTTGAGCATCTTCCTGAGATGCAGGTGACTTCACCCTCAGGAAAAGATAATTTATTTTAATAGGTGTCAATTCCTAAGTGACTGAGACTTCATCTGCAGGTTTATTTTGTGGGTTACACATACGTTATCTATTTTTACAAGTGTAACAAACTCGGGGTAAAAGTTTTGTGTTTTAAAGTCAATGTTGTCTCCTATTTTTTCCCAACCCCTTAGATGGTAGGATTTGTATTGCTCATTTTTAATCTGGCTATAATAGTATCTGTGTATACACCTGTACAAGTTCAAATCAGCTATCTAAATGATAATTATCTTTATCAGTTGCTTGGAAGTCAAAATATATCCATTTACTATAAGAACGACCTTCAAAAATCTTCACAACCTTCTTCTGAGTGAGGCTCAGAAATGCATGCTAAGGCCAGATTAGAAGTGTGAAGGCAATGAAAACTGATATAACCATGTTTATTTTAGGTCTGTAGGACAGCATACCTACCAAATTTCATCAGCAAGCAAGTATCTTCAGTCGGTAAGCAAGTACTATTTGTCTTGCATAAGGTAGGGCTGTTCTCGCAGTGGTAACACCTCAGGGCATAACCTAAGAAGACAAGGGTTCAGTGTTCAATCTTGCCAAATAATAAAGTAGTGAAATAGAAGCAGCCTTAAAAAAGGGGAAAAAGAAGAATCTCTGTCTTCATCTCACTGTCACAAAACATATGCCTGGTTATTAGACTGAAGACTTAAGCTAAAATGTACAAGCTTTTGTCAGTATGCAAATTGAGACACGTGTACTTACACCACTTTTAAAAACAGCTCTATGTCCCTGCAGAAGAACATATTAAATCTCTTTTATCTAAAGACTGCCTCTTCTAAAAGGACAGACAAGAAGAGACACTTTTAACAGCATTCTGTTCTGCCCCTTTTCTATTTCCTCTGCTTTCTCTCCTGTGCTATATGCCTAGTTTCAGATTCACACGTCAGGAAACCAATTCCCAGCAGCAAAGAAGAACAGACTGCTGCCATATCCAGCAGCATCACATCCTGCACCCCTTTCTCTCATCTGACCAAATATCATCAGCAGCTGACACTAAGCCCTTCTTTGTGGTTCCTGCCATTCCCCAAAGTGGTATTAAGCAATCCAGACCTTTCTCATTATTGTTCCTTCTCTGACATTTTTCCCACCATCTCTCAGCCCCTGTAATAACATCACATCAGGAAAGTATCTCCCATATACTCACCAGAACTACAAAAAGCAACCAGAAGAATGCAGGTGGTTAACAGGATGCAGTTCATCTTGCTCATGCTTCTTGCCTAGTTTGAAGGCATAAATAGATGTTACATGTTTATCTAGAAGCTACATGAAACTAGCACAACACATAGCAAGGAATCAAGGTTTCAATACTTGGTTCAGTATGGAACTGAAGCCATTAGCCAGGAAAACCAGTGAAAGGGAAGAGACAGAAGTTACTTTGAGCTTTCCAAGAGGATTTTTTATTCTGAGAATAGGGTTTTTATTCTGAGGACTGAGATTTGAGCCCTGACAGGCTGTAGATTGCTCTCCTTTCTCCCCTCTGATTACACCATTCAACACATCTCCCCTACTTCTGACAAGCTACAAATGCACCTAACAAGGAGAAAGGCAATTTAGGTTTCAAATACCTTTTCTTTTAGAGCAATTCCCCAATAACCCTGGAGCCAGACTGTGCTGCTTTCTTCTCCCTCTGGGGTTGCAAGAGATTTGTCTGCACTAAGGGGGCTTCTGCCTCTCCTCTCCCAAAATTTCTCCCTTTCACTCAGGGACCAACAGATGCAATAATCCAATTGTCTGCAGTGCTGGCTCAAGTCTTCCACAACTCCTGTAATCCAGAGGTAGCAGCAAGATAGGAAGGTGAGTATTTTATTTTTTATGTAGGAGTTCTTAGACTTCTGCACATTAAGTCTGAACTTCAAACAGTACTATCTGCTACTAAAAAAATCTCTGCTACTGCAGACAGTGGGTTATTCAAACTCTGTATCAAACAGATACAGGGGGGAGAAAGGGTAAGAGGGACCATACCTGCACCAGGAGGGCATGATTTCATGTTTGTCTTCAAAGCCCAAGTGGGATTTGAAGTCCAAAGAATTAAACCTATTCAGACAACAGGTTTCACTTATGATAAGACTCCACAGAAACATTCACATTGCTGCTCTTGACCCTGTTAATACAGCTTGAAGCTATTTCCATCTGCAGCTAAGAGTCTAGCAAGGCAAACCACAATAATTTTGGGATGGAGTTTCTTCCTGCCAGAAGACTTGACTGTGGACTTGAAAAGACAGTTTTACAGAAAAAAAACATACTGAAATCCTTCTCAACTTTAAGTCTAGTTAATTTTTCCACTGGGAAAAAAAAATAAAGCAGCCCCTCAACAAAAAAAACACTGTTTTTTTCCCCCTGTCTGTATGACCTACTGTTGAGCAAGAAAACTAAGAAAAACCAAACCCTAATGTGCAGGACGAGACGATTTTCTGAGGTAAACAACTTTGTGAGAAGCCTTCCAAGACCAGATGCTCTTCCCACAGTGACGTGCATCCTGCAGGCGCCCTGTTAGTCTGGTGGTGAAACCAAGAGACCTTCTGGGCAGCAGCAAGAATCTCCCTGGGAACCTCTCCATCTTCCAAGAGCCCTCAGTCACACAACAGTGCCAGCCAGGGTAAAAACAGTTTTGCCTTTTAGCAAAACCAAGTCGTGACCAGAATAAATATAAAGCAGATTAACACAAATCACCATGGCCAACATAACTGCTTTGACAGTAGTAATTAAACCAATCTGTTTGCATTATAATGATTTATTTTTTGCCCTGTACTATTGAAAGACAGAGAGATGACACAGTAGTTAACTTTCAGCTCAAAAAAAAATAAGTAAATTATAAAATACAGACAGCAATTCACAACCTGGCTTAGGAGAAGCAAAGCAGAGAACGTTTCCTACAGTGAATTTTCTACCATCCTGTTTCCAGCACCACAAGAAAAGAGCAATTGCAGCAGCTGCTGAAGGCTCATTGACTCGGTTATGAAACACAGGAGTTTCTCTGCAGTCCCAGCTGGGAGAGGGAACACACATCCGTGCCCAGGCTGCCACTTTCCTCATCCCCTCACAGCAAGGAAAAAAAGGGCAAGGAAAGGGATAACCCACCAGGGCTATGAGCCCCGTTTTCTGGGGGATTTAAGGCATTTTTGCAGCTTCGTCGGCCGAGGTGACCGCGCAGCCCCCTGGCAGACACAACCTGGCTCCTCCCCATCTTGACATTCTCTGAAAA
>NW_009952259.1:1975466-1994746 GCF_000747805.2 Chaetura pelagica
CCCCCCTCAGCACCCCGATGAGGCGAGACTTTCCTTCCCTGTGGAAAAAAAGCCGCCGGGCCCGGGGTTTGGGGGGGAAGAGGGGTCCCGCCCCTTCGCCCCTCACCTGCCCCTCGCCCCTCACCTGCCCCTCCAGCACCTGCTGCCGTCCAGCCCCGCAGCGCCTTCCTGCCTGGGGAGGGGGTTGCGGGGACGGTGCTGCCTCCTCCGGGCTGTGCCGGCCCCCGGGGCGGAGCTGCGGGGCCCGGGGAGCGGTTCTGAAAGGAGGAGGCACCGGGATCGAGGAAGGGCTGGAGCGCTTGGGGCAGGCGCCGGGAAAACGCGGCTCTGGTTGTTGTTGTTTTTGCGGGGTAAGAGGAAAGATTCCGCTCACGCTTCGTTAAGTGGAGCTGTTGTTACGGCTTTTAATCTCTTACCCCAGCAGCTAAAGCTGCTCTTTGTGCTCAGCTCTCTTCTCAGAGCCAGGGAATGGTTGTGGTGAAGGGACCCAAGGTAAGGGGGGTTGGATACAGGTGGTCGTTGAGGTCCCTTCCAACCCTATATTCCATGATTCTATCCTTCTATGACCTTAAACGGTACCTAGTTCCAACCCCCTGCATGGCCAGGGACACCTCCCACCAGCCCAGGCTGCTCCAACCCCATCCAACCTGCCCTTCAACACTGCCAGGGATGGGGCAGCCACAGCTTCCCTGGGCAACCTGGGCCAGGCTCTCACCACCCTCACAGGAAAGAATTTCCTCCCTCCTGTCTGACCTAAATCTCCCCTCTTTTAGTTTGAAATCGTCACCCTTCATCCCATCACTGCATGCATCCCTTCTGCACACAGAAGTTGGGTTCCAGGAGGCCCCAGAGCCACCATGACCTGCCTTCCCCACCTTTTGGGGGGAACAGAGAAACTGATTTAAAAAATAGGATTAGCTGGACTGCAAACACTGCTCACCCTCCTTTCTTCCTAAAGCATGACTGGGACATGCCTACCCCACATCCCTACTTATGGTTTAAAAAATTGTAGGAATTAATAGATATTACAAAAATAATAAAATAAAATGGAGTTTTAAAATACACAAGGGAAACAACTAGAAATGGAAAGCTCCAGTTTCCTCCAGAGGTAGCTGACTATATTCACAACCTAGAAAAATATTGAAGGAGAGCAACAGAAATGTTGAGGACACCAAAAGAGATTTTTATTATATTAAGAGATTTAGATCAATGCCATTTAGAAAAAAAAACAACCCTGAATGCTGAATGACTTGAGTATGATATGAAATACCTGTAACTACCAGTTGTATTTTAAAAACTATTCTGGATTAAGTTTTGCTAGCACAACAGCCTAGTCATTCATTAAACCTAAAGTAAACCCTAAATCGCTCTGAATTTAACTCAGATTATGTTGATGTGCTACAGTAGTTGATTATCAGTTAGCTCAGCATATAATCTTACCAATGTCTAAGATTTTACCTCTATTTAAGCTATAAATAAAAGCAAAGAGATGTGAAAGTAAGATGCTTGTGTGTTATTATATGCAACTTATTAGGACTTCATATAGAAGAAAATCCTCAATTTATTCATTCACTTACAAAATTTTGCAGTGAGGACCTGGGAACAAGGAACTTAACTCCAGCCATAGCTGAACATTTACCTCTGCTACCCTCCTAAAATCTGTTCCCAGCTCCTCCTACACAGGACACATCAGTATTGTCACAGATAAAACAGTATTTCCAACTAGGCCTGAATTTTCAACCTCAAGTTCTTCACGCAGATGATGAGAAACTACTTTAAACAATTCCAGGGGAAAAAAAAATAATCACAACAGAACAGCAGTGGAACAACTTGCTTGACAGCTTTTGGGTTTTCCCACACACACACTGACTGGCTCACAACTTGTTTTTCTCTTCTGCGATGCAGTCACAGCAAGGAAATAGTGGCCAAAGGTTCTCTCCACTAAGCTGTCCAGTCAGCAAGAGCCCACAAAAATGCTGAAGGAATCTTACAGTGCAACTAGAGACTGTTGGCGTAGGCCTTGCCCAAAAAAAAAAAAAAGGACTAGATTAGTTACAGGTTTGCATTGGATGTGCTGGGTTTTTAACCATGTGCTGAATTCATACATGTTCAACAAGGCTTATCTTACCTTGGACAGGAGAAGTCCTAGCCAAGTGTCAGTATCAGTCAGGATATGAGAGCCAGAAGCTGGTAGAAGTTCAGGCTGAACCTGATGGGTGGTGGCCAAAGAGAAGGACTTACTTATGTTATAGATCATCATCTGTGCATTCACAGATCATAAGCAGCATAGGGAGCATCCAGCAGTTGGATGCACCATGTTGGCAGCTCCCAGTATCCCTACCCAACACCTGCTGCTGCACCAGTCACAGCACTGGTTAAGTGCTGTCTTCTGAAGCAGGATCTCAACAATCAGCTCTCTCCTGCTTTCTCAGACAAGATTTCTACAGTCCAGCAGTGCTGGCAAACACAATCGATTCCTTGTTTTCTTCAAGGATACAGCCACTTCACTTTTTGTACCAATCTGGCATAAGCTTCTGGTTTGGGTGGGGTGAGAACCACCAGTAGCACAAGCCCCACTTCAAATGCACATAATGAACACTGCAGCTGGTAACTCTAGGCAATATGCCATGTGCTAAAATAGCTGCCTGAAGCAATGGAATAACCTTCTTCCTGTTACAGACACACATACTTTTGGTACAACAGCAACATGTCACTCCCCCTTCCTGGTTACCTTCTGACTTTGCAGGAATCCTGTACCACCAGTGGTGCTTGGATCAGAGGCCTCAAACCATCGTATCACAGTGCTCAGAAGTTGTCAGAAGAGCTTTGCCCTCTATCTTGGCTTCTACAGTAAGCAATAATTACAGTTCCTGTAACAACCCAAGGGAGAACCACTCCCTGAGAACAGAGTAAAACCTCCAAGAGTTAGGAATGTTTCTGTAGAGCCTTATGTCCTTCTGGTGTTATCACTCAACTAGAACATCCAGATAGATCCTGGTAAAGTATCAAGCAAGCCTCCAATCATGAGTTATCCATCCTTAAAAACACACAACAGATTTAGAGCACTGGAATAAGTCCTAGTTCCACTAAATCTTTTCTCATTGATCCTTTTAACAGAAGATTAAATTTCTGTGAAGACAAAGCATTATGCCACAAACATCACATTTTCCCTTCACAGTTAATACTGAGGAATCCTCAAAATGGAAAGGGTTTTAAACCACTCCAGCAATTCCCACTGCTGTTCAGACTTCTGTGAGGGACAAATGTGATTTTTTTTTTTCCTTGTGCCACTGTGCAAGATCCAGAAGCTGTGTGGCACTAGAGAAGGATGAGCACACAGAGAACCTGATACTGTGACTTGTAAAAAAAGCAGACTTTCTCTATGAGCTGGAACTAGGCACTAATGGAAACATTTAGCTGGAATCACAATACACTGGTTTTCCTCATAGGAGCTACTAATTCTGGATGTCAAAAAGAGGAACTGAGCACAGCCATGCTAGTCACACAACTATTGCTCAAGTCTTGGCAGAAAGAGTCTCATGTAAGCACTTCAAAGCAAAGGAGGCAGTAAGGTTGTTTACTAATGACAATGGAAACAAAATAAAACTGATAAGGCAAACATACTTCTTTAAATATAAAGTTTCTATTCATCTGGTGTTCTGTCAGGCTTTTTTTTTTTTCTTTTTCTTCAGGTGTTGTCACAGAACTCTATAGAGGATTTCAGGGGACATGATACTTCAACATAAAATTTGTCACTTATGACAAAATCTGAACAGCAAACATCTTATAAAGAAAACCTCCAAACATATTTACAAATTTGTATTTTGTAGTGATTTGAGAAATTTCTTGGTTACTGAGTGGCAGAGTATGCATGTACACTACATTCCAAAAGGCATTATGCAATCAGTCACTTAGCCAAAATAAAATTAAGCTGAAAGACAGATTGTCTACAAACAAGGCCAGTTTCATTCCTAATTTATGCATCTGATGACCAGAATTTTCTGATACTTGTATGTTAGTAAAAAACAGAGCATAAGAGCACCTGATCTCACCCAAATGGGATACAGAGGCCAAACTGCAAGTTTCATTCCCAGGAGTTGTAGAAACTCATGAGAAAGGACAATAGTACACTTCTTCTTGCCATCTTCTCTATTGCTAATTTTAAATGCTTATATAAAAACAATTCCCCACACCATATTTGCAGTATGATCATAAATAGGCAAGAGTTAAAAAATGTAAGATATGATTACCTTGGACTATCAAGCTGTTCTGCACTTCAGAAAAAAAGCCCAAACACCTTTCTCTTCTTCCCTCTGCCCCCTTCCTGACCCGTCCCTCCACTTCCAAACCAGAAAAAAAAGTTACACTCTGATGAATATTAGACCTGGCACCAACATTCATGCTAGTTGCCCTGATGTGCAACAGAAAATTCATTCACAACAGTCAGAAACAGTCTTATGCACTAGCCCCAAAGAGTTCAGCTTCTGCAAACAGTTTATTTTGCTTCGAAAAAAGAAATAAATCCCATCAGGTGTGACGTGGGCAGCGTCCGGAAGGCGCGGGAATGTCCAACACTCGGCGTCGATCTTCATACTCATCAGTGTCTGTGGAATCTTCGTCTTCATCCACTGCGTATTCGTTATGATTTGTTTCCTAATGCAAAACGCATCCATATTTAGTTAAAATCTTCTATTCCAGCTATAAGAAAGCACTAACAACAGCCTTGAAAAATCTGCAGTCTAACTCCGTTAGCTGAAGCAGACATTGTGGTTTATGTCCTAAAACCAGCTCCTTACAATTAAAGAGCTTCATTTGCAGCAGAGATCATTTTACCAAACTACTTCACCTTCAACTCAGTAAATATCCATTGGCCTTCATTATTTCATGTATAAAACTGCACAGAGCCAATGCAGTATCTTAGCTGGACCTGTTTTCTTGGCAGCTTATACAGGCTTTTTTAAAAAGAGGCTTTTTAACAAAGAGTCCTCACTGCCTTTAAACAAAAGCAGAGGGGGAAAAAAAGTGCAAATTATTTTTACAGTCAACTGAATGGAAGGAGGTTACAACTCCTATAATTGTGAACAAGAGGTGCCAGGTCCTGAGACAAGCATGACATCTGCTGGCACTTGTTGTTAGAGCTACTGGGAATGAGTGGCTCAAATCCCTGGAAATATGAGAGAAACTGGAGGAGTAGATGTCTACCCCGAGGGAAGACTTGCTGCTTGCACAAGAACTTTCAATTCCTATCTGAATTAGCCACCAAATAAGGGCTATGCTAGTGTTAAAATAATAGTGTTTTCTCATCAATAAGCATTCCAGAAACTGCAAATAATTAATATAATGGAAAATTCCAAAGTCTCAGACGAAATGATACTTTCAAACCTTTTTTCTTTGATAAATGGTGTTGAAAAGTGTGATTTTCAAGAAAACAATCAAAACTGAAAAATTATGATACTGAAGTTTAAAGACACAGCTACCCTGTCCTATTAAAATTAATCCAAGTGTTTTCAGAAAACAGGAGGTCAGAAAAAAACCCAAACATCTCTGCTTACCATTCGTGCTGTAGACACCTTAAATGTTGGACACACCATATGAAATCTGGGAATTGTGACATTAAAGAATCTGTCCTTGTAGTAGAGGCAATGGAAGGTGTAGTACCCCTCCATATATCCAGATGTTGTGGAAAATGTAGTACAGCTGGTATATTCATAGACTCTCCCTGGACTGATAATTGGAAACTCCCCTGTAGGTAAAATATTAGATGACAATAGTAAGGACTGAAGTAGAACTACAATTTAGCTGTTGGCTGAAGTACTTGCACTCCACAACATATTCAGGTAGAGCAATTTACATTCCAGTGCATGCAAACATGATTCTCAGCAACTACTGATGTTAAAGAGCGGTCTCAAGAGGGGCTAACTATCAGGATATCCCTTGCAAAGCAGCTTTAAAGACAAAACAGATGGAGATGTATCTCTTTCTTTCAAGCAACAACTATTTTGATACAAACCATACAACTACTACCCTATGTCACCATGAGGAATGAATGGTTCATAATGTAACTTTCATGACATGTATGTTAACTACAAAAACTCTCTGTTGGGTTCCCAAAACCAATCTTTTACTTACCAACTACTCCAGGACCTTGAACTTCTTCTACATCACCTTTGGCATTTGTTATCCTCCAGTATCGACTGTCCAGCTTACAAGCCTTCTCAGGAAGAGCATCTTTGGACATTTCAATCCTAGAAGCCAAACAGTGTACTTAATGGTTAGGTAACTACTTTAAAACATTTTAAGAAACCCTTTCATGTCCTTGGGATCTCTCTCAAAGTTGTCTTGGCAAAAAAACCCTGAGGTAAATTATACTGAATCAGTTGTTGGGATACACTGAATATATGTATACTGAATCAGGATGGGATACATTTCATGCTTCTGCTTCACTATTTGTTGTTATTTACCCCTTTCTAAATCACAAGTTCCTCGTAACTTCTTCCCCTTCAAGTCCCTTCCTCCCCCATTCACTTTACTAATTCCCAACTTGATTGGAGCTTTTCATACATGACCAGGTAACACTTTAGTAATTTTTTAATTTAAAAGTATACCATGTTTAGCACATCCTATTAATTTGAGTATGCTTATTAAGGCTGTGCAGAAATGAGCAACAACTAATGCTTTCAACATTACATAGGTCTTTGCTGTGCTATAAGAATTAATTCAGTTATTTTTACCTGATTCTGTAAGTGAAGAAATAATGTGGTGGATGTACAGAACTGAGTTCAGGTAGAAAAGAAGTGGACACAGACACAGTAATATCTTCTGTGGTAGCAACACATTCTTTATCGTGCACATACCTACAGAAAAGAAAACATTATCTCTGCAAATAGCTCTGTACAGAAATACAGAAAACTACACATGTGAAGTGATTAATTAATTACTAATAAGACCATTTTGGTGCTAGGTTAAAACTACTTCTTAATTCATAGTTTGGCGTTTAAATAAAGGATGGATGCAGTGTCTTCATGATGTGTACTTCCCCATCGTCTAAACTCGCACAGCTATGGACCTTTTTGTACCTCCATTAGTGTTTGTATCAAGCTGGGTGTATAATTTGATCTGAAGTCAATGTAGACACACTTGTTCAATGAGTCATTAGGCTGTTAACAAAACAAAAACTAGCAACTGCTACAGCAAATTAGTTTACAGATCAGGAATTTGGTTCCACAGCATCTCAGTTTGACAGAGCCAAGGGTCTTGCTTTTAATTAGAAGAAATAAGAAGTGCATGAAGATTCAAACACCAGAAAGGTTCTCTTTATCTACATATTACATAGAGTTATTTTAGAGACAGTTCCCTGAAACAATTGCTTTTTTAAGAACTCAGGACAGTCCTGCAGCTGTAGCACACTCATGGCAAGCAGAATAAAAATGGCACTGTTAGCTAAGCTTCAGATCAGCTATGCTGCAAAACTCCAGTCCCTCTAATGCAAAGTTACAAACTCTGAAGTTGCTAGTTAAAAAGTTTCTCTAAGCATTCTGTTTTACAGTTTTATCTGCAGTAAGCTCCACATGCTTTCTCCTGTCACCAGAATAAGCTTTTGTATCAGATACCCGTAACTACCTGGAAAGAGGTCAGCATTAAGCATCAAAACCCTGCAGCAAGGTTACAAATCCCAGTCACAATACCTGAAAATCTGGTCTCTGATGATGGGGTAACCACCAGTTACAACTTTGTTTACATAGGATGTAAACCACTCCAAGTAAGATGTACCTAGATGCCAAAGAAGAAAAGTATTAATAAAGACAGGCAAATTTACCACTGAGCACATTACAATAAATACTTAAAGGAAACAGTTTGAAGCTTTGAATGTTTTTATAATAAACTCTCAGACTTACTTAAATGAGTCAGTCAATATTCCAGTCCATTCTACCAACAAAGATCACTTGGAGAAACAAACCAAGAACTAAAAGTTAAGAATGCATACTCCAGAAATGACACAGCAAAGAAAGAATCTCTCAGCTTTCACACTATAACCATGGTCTTCAAACGCTGGTGTCTCTCATCATCTGGTTTCCTGCTATGACTGGGAAAGAAGACAAGTGTAGTGGCCTCTACTACATGCATAGTTATTTCCAGCTATTCTACCTCCAAGAAGCATGCAAGCCCACTGGTGGATTTATGGACTTAGTTTTGATTTCCAGGTTTCCACACAAAACAGAATTTCTCATAAACATGCCAGCAAATTGCAGAATTTCCCTCTCTTTAAAAACTGGACTAAGTCATAGACATACTCCACACTCCTGCTACAAACCCAGAAGACTAAGGCTGTATGTCAGCCAAAAGAACCTGTAATTTTCATACACCAAGAGACATTGTCTGAGAACAGCTTTTCATACACCTACAGACATCAATTAGGAACAGCTTGATTTCTAAGTAGGCAATCAAGCTGTCACGTTTAACTCTCAAAGCAGAGAATTTCATACGAGAGACACTGATCTCTGTAAAATAATTTCTTAGTCATAAATCTTCCAAGCACTGCAATTTAAAGTTCAATGGAAAAGTAGAGAGTTCTTCAGTTATTTGTCAATATTACTGACACAAAACTGGGTTTAAGTTGAAATACTAGGAAGTCATTATCCTCACCTTCACTGACATGTTATCAAGTGCTACCACTCCTGTTAGATTAAGTGTACTGAACACTTCTTCCTTTGAGCAAGAGCTGTGTGCACTGTCCTTTGATCTTCTGGAAGTCTAAGGAACTCCAAGATTATTATCCTCCTTTCTATGACTAATCCACAAAATGCACACCTTGTAGAAAGTAACTCTGAATGGAGAAGCTGGACCCATTTACCCTGCCATGTTGAAAATTACAAGAAAAATGCTGTCTATGAAACTTCCCCCTCACTCAGCAGTAAGCCAAAATTAACCCTTTCAGCCAAGTGGAATATATTTAAATATGTTGTCAGATCTCCTCACCACTGACTTAATTCCATGAAAGCAGCTACACTAATTCACCACAGCTCTGAAGTATTTCATCCTCCTCAGGTGGAGAGAAGCAAGTAACCAGACTCTTGAGCTTTTGCTGGATCTTTCCTGTGATTAAAGCACACAACACATTCTGCACTGACCTTTGTAAAATGGGTGACAGGCTGACTACTTCACTGACATCAGTTCACACTACAAACCAGTGCATAGAAAGGTTTCCTGAAATTAGCATGGCTAAGAGTTTGACCATCTACAACCCAAACCAGCAACTACCTAATTCAGTTTCGTACTGTAAATTTAATACATATTTCATAAGACCTGTGCAGGGCTAAATTTTGTTGCCAATATTGGTGCCAATCATTACACATCTGCCTTCCCACTGAGTGAAAGGAATTAATTTACATATAGACACAATTACCAGGTTTCAGTGGATCAACAAAGAGATAATCAGAACACTATTCCAGTCAATGTACATGCCAGACAGATGATCACAACAGATTACCACATAACCAAACAACAAACAGACAGTTTGCCCCTTCCCTCCTCACTCCTTTGAACAAAGCAACCAGGCAAATCAGAAATCCAGGTTTCCTTTTGCAGCTATGTTTGTAGTTTATTAGATTTAATTAATTAGGTTGCAAACACTACTGGGGGAAAAAAAATAATATTTCTGTCCACTTGGGTGTTGTATTTAATGTCTGCTTACATCATTAACATCATGGCTAACTTAAAGCATTTGCTCCTCTTGTTAGACAGGTTAGTGCACTGAATGATTTGTATACAAGACACACAGAAGGGAAGCTTTGGTAGAGAAAAACTGCATCTCTTTTCAAGTAGCTGCTGATGTTTTCAAGTAGGTTAGAACCTTACAAGTAGCACCGAAAATTCTCAACACTCTCTTTGTTCAAGTCATACTGACAAGCATTTTCTAGAGAGTACAATTAGAACATTTTGCAGGATAATGTAAAGTGTTACCTGTAATGAACATATCAATAGCAGATGGATTGCGAGCCATTTGGTCCTAGAAGGGAAAGCAGGTTATGGATGTATTAGAAGGAGAGCATTGGACTTCCAAGGTTCAAATTCAACAGCTGAAATATAACATAGGGAATACTTTCCCTGTACTCACTAAACCTAAAAAATCTGACTGCTTAGTACATCATTAAACCCCCAGTCTGATATTCAAATATACCAAACACACATGCCTGTCAAAACATAAGAGTGTTAGTAACTTTCCAAGTTCCCAAGCGTTATCCAGAAGGCTTAAATACTTGGTATCATACAAAGGGGAATCTTAACATTCTTCAGGTGATTTATTATCAAGGTATTCCCTAGAAATCTCATTGCTACATGCTTTGAAAACAGCCAGGAACCCCATAGTAGGATGAACATCCCCACCTGTTTTACAAAAAACACCCTTTACTCACCCCACTTTCTTTTTAGGGTGGGGAGGTTGCCAGGGCATGGGTAAGGAGAAAGAGGGCTAAAATCTTCCTGGGTATAATATCCTTAAGCTTCACTAGCAACAATACACCTACCTTAAAATACTGAAAGAATTATGAAAAGCAATTTGTTCTACACAGGAGCTATTTGAGAGCCATTTGTTCTTTCACCGGAAAGTAAGTTTTGCTTACTAACCAGAGGGTATAATTTACTGTAGTGTGTTTACATTTTGGGGAGGAGACATATAGAGATGTTCATCTTCCATAATGGAGAAGCTTTTCTTCCTTACAGAAACTCAGACAGGAGTATATACTTGGCACAGTTTGAACAAATTAGTATTTTCCGATAAGGATGAATGCTGTCCATTATCACCAACCTATAGAAATTGCTACAGCTGTGTACATTTCTTTCACTTACTAACCATTTCACTTGTGGGTTCCGCTGAAAACCAGATAGCAATTCAAGGGCAAGTAACAAGCTAATATGATCTCTGAGTATTCACTTTCTGCTATATAAAGTATTTCAGGTATCTGAACACACAGAGGGACCCCACCAACCACCAGAAAGTACATTCACAAATATAAACATATCTTCCTTACTGGACATTGGTAGAAGATCTCATATTTATTTCGTCCCTCCACACTCTCCAGGGCCATGTATTGACTCAGGCCAGTATGAATGCAAAAGGTGAGAGGAAGGCACTGTTTCAGACCCAACCTCTGCTGAAAACCTCCCGCTGCTGTTTCAATATCCAGCAAGTCTTCCGAGCGGTAGTGGTTCGACAGAGCCATGCTTCCCATCAAACTTCATAGGCAACAGCAAAAAAAGGAAAGATAAACAGAAGGTACCACTCACAGTGCAAAGATAGCTTTAAATCTATTCTAAGCATTGATTCTATGAATGCTCTAGATACTTCTTAGACTAACAACCAGGTGCTGAACTAGGTTCTTAGTTCCCAACACCAACCTTCACAAAGGGAGGCTTGATGGTTCCAAGACAAACACTTCCTTGTACGTTTTGTGCATCCCAAAGCTCTGTTTTAAACTATCTCATCACACCTGCAACTACTTCAGATAAGCTGACACAGCTTCCTATAGCATCATACTAATTGGCAGTGCTCTGTATCTCAAGTTTTGTGCAAGCTCATTTCAATACTATCAACGCATCCATGATTTCTCAGTTAGAATATCAAGCTGCTGCAGTAACAGTTGTTGATCAAGACAGCAGTGAGCAAAGTGCTCTGTGCTTTGGAGAAAAGGTGGAGAAATAAACAAGCAAAACAGCTATTGAGTCAGAGAGTTTATAATCTCAGTATAAAAACTAAGGCAGACAGACACGAGCAACCAGACACATATGGAAAAAATGAAACAATATTTATCAGTATGACATGGCAAGGCCATCAACTGTCTTTCTAATATTTTCCTCTAGCTTTTTGTAAGCATCCCAGCAAAGGAAGGGATTTGTTTGGTTTTGACAACAAGGAAATTGAAGACAATAAAAACAGCCTCTCTACACATGAGAAACAAACATACACATTTGAAAAAAAGTAGGACTAATCTGAAGTAGTAACAGATTAGGAACACAGGTGAGCATCAGAAACTAGAACAAAATCCCTACACTCAGTGTCATAGGGGACAGACAGTGGAAGAATAATAAAAAGGGGTCAGATGATCAAAGTAATCAACAACAAGGGCATGTACTACAGGAGTGCACTCAGCAATAGGAGGAGCACACAAAGCTGTGATGCACACCTCCCCACCCATACACCTCTCTAATCTGCCTTTCACTGCTGCTCTCAGGTGTGAGCTCTTGCAGATGCTAAGCTTTTACTGGTGTTAGGAAAACAGTGACTCAGGTGCAAGCTGCCACATGTCAGCGTGATACAACTGCTCCCAGCTTGGGCAACAGGTTCCATTCCTCTTTTTCCTTATGCAGTCTTGCCTAGAATTAGCATGCTCTTTAGGTTAAAAAGTGATGCTAATATCCAAACACAGAAACCTGAATTATCTAACAATGATTAGTCCTAACTCTCCCCCATTCCTGACCTAACAATCCAACAACTTGCTGCATAGACTTCCACTACATACACCTGATCTTTCCAGCATTCATCTCCCACAAGAAAGCAAGCCTGTTCCCAACAGCAAGACCACCCCTTCTACTCATAGTGCAACAAGCCCCTCTTGCTCCAGAGTCCCACATGACAGACCTAACTAGCTCCCCAGCCAGTGCTCCACCAACAAGGTTTGTCAACCTGTGTGGAACGCTCAGACCTTTCCCTTTCAACGCACAGCCATGGACCACAGCCCACTGGTAGTTCTTCAATCTGAAAGATGTGCCCAAAGGCATATATCTGCTCCTGCAGCCCTGCCACAGGCACATCAGAGTAGAGGCCTTGTGGTAGTTAAAATGGAGCAAGAAGAGCAGGAAGGACACAGGCTGCAGAGATCTGTTTAAAGTCTACAGAACTAGGGCACCTATACCCTCTCTAAACACAAGTCTCTCCTAGAAAAGAAACAGAACTGGAAGTCATCCTTATGGTTGCCTAAAACTTTCCCATATCTCTTCTGCCCAGACACTAGAATTGGAGGATGCTGCACCTTCTTTACTGGGGAAGGCTTTGGCAGAGCAACATGAATGCATCGCCCCCTACAGACATTGTAATGATTTGTCCCTGCTTTCCACCTTTTGCCAATATTTGTGACACTTCATCAAGTGCTAATCTGCAAATTTTTTCTATAGCTGGAGGATAGGAAACTCTGTTTGGTCATATGCCTTCTAACCTTGATGTAAAAGGAGTTTTTAATTGCTGAAATCACATAAAAATTGTAAAAACTTTGGATAAAACTTGATTTGCAGAACTGTCATTTTGATTCTACTTAAAGTTGCTCCCTGTTTTGAAAGTTATTCCCTAACCATTATAAAGAAAGTGATTAAATAATGAATTTAATGCTTCATCTATCCTGTTCAGCAGACATTTTATCTTTTTAATAAATGAAGTATCCAAGAAATACAAAAGGAATTAATAATTTTCACTCCTTACCCAGGAACAACTAGCTTCTGTCCATTGTGAAGACGAAATGAACATCGATAGTCATCAGGAAGCTTGCAACCTATTTGTGCTTCCACAGCATCTAGATCTTCCTCCTGCACACCATCTGTGCACCAAGAGAAAGAGTATGAGGTAGCAGTTTTGGAGGGGGAATCATGCCCAGTTTGCTGTTCCTGGCAAAAGTGAATCTTAGAATTTGTGTCAAGACCTCTCCTTTAACATTTAATTTTACACAACTTCATCAGAGCTGTATGGCTAGAAATAAGGCAAAAACTACATTCTAGACATAAAGGCATGTTTTCCGCTGCCAAAGAAAATTTTAAGTAGCTCCAGAAACCTTACCAATATGGATCTCTTTATGTTATTACAAAGGGAATATACCTTTCAAAGTATTTTGTCACTTATAATTCAGAGAAAGTGAACTAACAGACACGCAAAAGCGAGATAAATTCAGTTCAACTTTGGGATGCAACTGTCCAGTAGAATGGTCTCAGGAATCCTCCACTGATTAAATTCATGTTAGTGGCCAGAATCACTAAATATCAAGTATTTCAGATACAAAGCGTGGAATTTCTAAGTGCCTTGATCAAAGAGACATGGACTCAAGTCAATATTTGGTGACTTTATTGTGAGCTAGGTGGCACAGAAAGAATACTACATCAATTTGAAAGGAAGCTGATTACATGAACTCATTACTTCATACAGCACCAATTCCCATCCAACAGAATATCAACGTGATTGACTTAAGCAGAAAGTATTTATAAAGTGAAATGAGCTACAACCCTTTTAGTCATGGGATTATTAAACTAAATAATAATAATAAACAGAAAAAAATCAGTCACAGCAATCAAAGACAAAAGCAGCAAAAAGTGCATTCATTTCCTGGTTATCCAGAGGTAAAAGAGGACAGAATGGTGACTAGAAAAAAAAAATTAAAAAATCTTGATATCTCTGAAAACAAACCTTCAGAGCATCACTAGGAACTGGGCACTAGTTACACATTTACTGGAGGGGAAGGAAAGCACACCTACCTGTCAGGGCCCCACTACTTGAGGCACACACTAGCATGACAAGGTCACCTCAGCCAACCTACTGAAGAAAGCAGGTTACCCCATACCTTTCAAAGAGTCAATCATCCGAGGACACTGCTGTCCCAGGTATTTCACCAGGTCACGCCAGGCTTTTTTCAGTGTAGCATAGTACCGGATGTATCTTCCAAAGTCAGAGTAGGTACTGATGAAGATGGCTTTCCAGCTCTGACTTCGTTGACTTTTTTCCTCGCTAAGTGGGAATTTAGAAAATAAATTTAAATGTCAGACTAAAAAGCTTGACTTCTTCTCATGCAGCCATTGTGAGACCTCAACAGGCAGAGAAGAATCTCCTGTTCAGCAAGGGGAAATGCATGAGCCAGCAACTCATCTCCATAGCAAAAAAGACCAACAGTATCCTAGGCTGCAATAGGGAAAATGTTGCCATCAGGTCAAGGGAGGTGATCCTTCCTCTCCAGTCAGCACTGCTGGGGCCACATCTGGAGTATTGTATCCAGTTCTTTGCTCCCCAGTACAAGAAAGATATGGGCCTACTGGAACAAATCCAGTGGAGGGTCTCAAAGATGATGGGACTGGCACATCTTTCATGTAAGGAGAGGCTGAGAGAGCTGTAACTCTTCTGCCTGAACGAGGCTCCAGGGGATGTTGTCAGTGAATACAATTACTTGATGGGAAGGAGTAAAGATAGAGCCAGACTCTTCTCAGCAGTGCCCACTGATAGGACAGTTGACATGTCCTGGACGTCCTGCTGTCATGAACCTGCATGAGCAGGGGAGTTGGGACTACAGGATCTCAGAAGGTCCCTTCCAAATTCAACTGTTCTGTGATTCCAGTCTTGGCTACCCTTGACACAACTATCCAGTTGTACCCCTCATAATTACAGGACAAAGAATTTTGCTTTTCTCCATAGAGTATGTGGTGCCTGATAAGGTCAAGCTGCAAGTTTTCCTTCAGCCTAAGCACTAATAGGGCACCTCTTCTCTATCCATCCATAAAACTTTTCAAAACTTGTACATTCATGAAGCTTTTTTAGGAAATCAATGTTTTTATACCTCTAACCTTTCATTGATTTGAAGCTGGTAAATACCAATTCAAACTCTGAGTTACTAGAAGTAACATGGACATAGACAGCACAGTAACATAAACCTTATTTTCAGAGAAAAAAAACAACCATACTTACTCTGAAATGAGCCAGTATTTCTTGCAGTGTCTTTTCCACAATGGATCATGGCTTGCTAGCTGATTTAATCTTCGACTTAAACAGCAGCAACTATAAATATAAAATCATCACATTTGATTGCAAAAGAGTAGCAAAATAAACAGGGATAAATACCAACCACTGCACTGCATTCTCATGAAAGAGATGCAGAGTTTTAAAGCTAGCTAGCTTTCCTTTTTAGACTTGAGTTTACAATGGTTAAATGCCATTATTACAGCTGTATGAGCTGTGAACTACTTTTCTACAGAGTCTGAGAACTGTCAGCAATTAAGTAATTTTCTAAAGCAGGTCATCCTCTAGACCTACCCCATAGTAAACATTGTCTTAAAGATTCCAGCATGACTCCACCAGCACTAAGCATTCCAGTAGCACAGACTAGTTATTATGACTTAAACCACTGTATCTGGATTGTTAGTCTCTGCCTTTTCCACACTACTGAAAGCAGAATCAGTAAGCTACAGAAACTATAAAGTTTGAGTATGACAAAGTTACTTTCCACTTTAAGTTGTTTTAAATAGCAATTTCATGACCAGAAATAGACAGGAAAAATACAAAGGATGAAAGGTCTGGAAATAAGTACTACAAGCTCACCCTAATGAAGACCATATATATAAGCTCTTGCCACTGCACTGCAGGTAACACTGCTATTTTGGGAAGTTAAAAGAACCATATCCAGCACTGTGCAGCACTATTCTAAATGCTGTATTAAGACTTGTAGGCTACAGGTCCAAAACTGTCCTGAGAAATCATTTAAGTCGATCCTGGCTTGATGCAAGGAGATACCAAAAGTTAACCTATATGCCTGCTAACCTGCTCTTTAAAAGCAGTGATGGAGGTGCCACCAAATACCAACTTTTCCCATATTTACTTTTACAGTCATAAAGCCTTCCAGGAATGTATAACTGGTATTGACAGCAAGACATTTCAGTGTATTTATATGAAAAAGAATGGGTAGCAATGCATAAGCAATGTGCAGAGCTGAGGAAGCATACAGGGAATGATCGTGTGATTCAAAGATACAGAGAATTTAAAATAAATTATTGCCTCATTTAATGTAACCTGACCACTAGACAATAATCCTTTTTTCTTCTGTGCTGGAGTTGAAATATCAGTTATGCTCTAAAGAAACTTCCCAAAGATGCCACCAATTTAAATGTGGCAACAACTCTTCCTCTGATAGATTGTTCTAAGAGTTAATGTGTGTTTTAATGGCTGAGATTAACATCTAAATACCACAAATGAGGTTACCCAACTTAAACTTCCAGTTACTGCTTTGTGGGTTTTTTTCAGCATAGTTCAGAAATTGGCAAGTAAGAAAAACCAACAGTGTAAATGGATGTAGTTCCATCCTGAAATAAAGGTGCCTCTCAGTTTTGTATCTGGTAAGTAAAATCACCCAAAGTCCAGGGCTGGTGAAAACATCTTGGACTGAGACTACAGAATTACTCATATTCACCTGTTCAAGCCATTTTTTTTTTCCTCTTCAATATCCACTATAAACTGTTTAAACTGGAAATGGTTTAGTATTTCAAAATCAACCTTAACATAGTAAAGTTTTTCTCCTGTGTGCCCTGCTGTTACCTTTCCTCTCTGCAAAGACGCAGAGACACAAACACTTTCACTTCAAACCCTGACATCTGGTTATGCAAAACCTTCATTCATGACATGGGGATTTTAAATTATTTCTTCTGAGAGGGGTGGAACAGAAATATCCCAAAGTCAAACCCCTTGCAGAAATCTATTATATTGGTGTTTATCAATCAAGCCTGCAATTTCTGACAGGAAAGAAGTCACCATGGCATCACAGAACATGTGGCTTCAAATATCATAAAGATGCAATTAAAGCCTTTCTTATTAATGACATAAATATCTGGTCACCTGTCAGCTTTTTCATTATTTCACAGCCACGAGCAGACTAAGCAACCTGTGGAATACTGGGGAAACTGCAGTGTTTGTAATGGTCAGGGTATGTATATATATATATATATGTCACTAAAACAAATGCAAACAACCTAGAGATATCAACAATTAACACTTTGAGTATTACAAACAGCCAGTTATGCAAAAACACCATTCCTGACCTTATAAAAAAGAAACATGCACAGTATTTAACTGTCCAGGCACATCAAAACCCACCTACTTTTCTTAAATACAGAACAAAAATAGGCAGTGCCTTTACCACACCATCATCAACTACTACTAAATTATCCAGACTGCATTTTTAACAATTGTTCTAAGTTCTGCTTATGCTTGGTCTCTTTTTTTCTGTTATGCCAAAATAATTCCCCTTGATGTTTGTAGTTCTCTTGACTAGCAAACAACCTAGAGATATCAACAATTAACACTTTGAGTATTACAAACAGCCAGTTATGCAAAAACACCATTCCTGACCTTATAAAAAAGAAACATGCACAGTATTTAACTGTCCAGGCACATCAAAACCCACCTACTTTTCTTAAATACAGAACAAAAATAGGCAGTGCCTTTACCACACCATCATCAACTACTACTAAATTATCCAGACTGCATTTTTAACAATTGTTCTAAGTTCTGCTTATGCTTGGTCTCTTTTTTTCTGTTATGCCAAAATAATTCCCCTTGATGTTTGTAGTTCTCTTGACTAGTATTTTTTAGGGAGAAAAACACCAAGCAAAAACCATTTGAACACCTTATTTTATTCACACAGGTTCCTCTCTCTTTGCTTAAATACTGTGAGTTCAATGCCTGCCAGTGCTTGTACCTCCCTGGTATGGATTTAGTTAGAAACACACTCTGGTCCTTACTGTATGACTCTTAACTCTCCAACCATCCCATAAATCATCCAGAAGGAGCCTGCAGCTTTCACTCATGGTTTTCTGCCTGAAAAGTCCTACTTCATTTCGCTTGGGTCTCTCTCACACAACAGCTCAACCAGATAACTGAATATATTTACTAGCTACGAAATGGCCATTTGTTTACCCAAAGATAATGCACGTTTCAGAGAACTGTTGATTTAATACATGCAGTTATTGGTGTCCCTCTAAATTGTAATGTAGCTAAAAGAAAAACAAACCAAAACAAAAACCAGAACACCCCAAAATATAATGGAATAGAGAGGGGGAAAAAAGAGGAATATTCCCTTTTGCTTAAAAAGACAAAAACCCCCACTGTTTCTGGAAGGGAAGGAGGCTTTAGGAGATGTCTTCCCCAGAGAAGGGGGCTTTAGGAGATGTCCAACCCAGGGAAGGGGGCTTTAGGGGATGCCCTCCCCAGGGAAGGGGGCTTTAGGGGATGCCCTCCCCAGGGAAAGGGGCTTCAGGAGATGTCCAACCCAGGGAAGGGGGCTTTAGGGGATGCCCTCCCCAGGGAAAGGGGCTTCAGGAGATGTCCAACCCAGGGAAGGGGGCTTTAGGGGATGCCCTCCCCAGGGAAAGGGGCTTCAGGAGATGTCCAACCCAGGGAAGGGGGCTTTAGGGGATGCCCTCCCCAGGGAAGGGGGCTTCAGGAGATGTCCAACCCAGGGAAGGGGGCTTTAGGGGATGCCCTCCCCAGGGAA
>NW_009952259.1:1995221-2013623 GCF_000747805.2 Chaetura pelagica
CGGCCGCCGCCATTTCGGCCGTTAAACGGGCGGCGTCAGGTCAGTGGTCTCACACGGAGGACGTGCAGGTGAAGGCCTCGTCGCCTCAGGTCTCTCTCTCTCGTCGCCTCAGGTCTCTCTCTCGTCGCCTCAGGTCTCTCTCTCGTCGCCTCAGGTCTCTCTCTCGTCGCCTCAGGTCTCTCTCTCGTCGCCTCAGGTCTCCGGGAGCTTCAGGGCGCTGGGCCCCTCCACAGGCCTCGCCGGTGTGTGGCTGCCTTCAGATCCCGGGCGGGTGTTCCCGTTATCCTGCAGCATCCCAGATGGTGTCCCGTTCCTGCGGCCCAGCTTGTCGGCGTTTCAGGCAGTCTGGGGGCATGGACGTGCACGTGAAGCTCTGCTTTGCTTTTAAAGAATGTTAAGACGCCAAGCCTTCCTGAAACGGAAAAATAAGTCACGTTCAGCTGCAGCACTTGAGCCACCAGATCTTCACGTGGGCGTGTCCTGTTGGGCCATGGACATCCCTGGAAGATGAAAGTACTCTTTCCAACATCAGATTCCTTGCAATTGCCTTGTAGTCTTCTGTTTACCAAAGGAACAAGAATTAGAGTAGCACTGACAAGACAAATACAAACCTGCTCATATCATCAACCTCTATAAGGTGATTCTCACGAGTGGTTAGAATCCAGTAGGACTGAGATCAGAAAGGTACATTGAGATGGAAAGTAAACAGACTGAGATGAGTACCATTCAAACAAACAAAAAAATGTGTTATATCTTAAGGGCAACACCATCTCCTGAGCCACACACCACAGAACCACCAGCTTCCAACTATCTGCTAGCCCACAGAAACCTTGAGTGAAAGTGTGTCAAGCTCAAGGTGTTGCAGGTGAAACATTTCAAGCTCAACAAAATCTCTTTGTTCAGCAAGAGTAACTATCAGATAATAGTTGGTGAAACACTGGCACAGGTTGCCCAGAGAGATGGTGGAAGCCTCATCCTTGGAAACGTTCAAGGTCAGGTTGAGTGGGCCTCTGACCAACCTGATCCAATTGAAGATGAAGCAGACAAGAAACCACTCAAAATTGTAGCATTTAAATGTTTTACCCACAGCAGGCTTTGCATTCTCCATTCAATAACTTGACAGGTTGCCCAGAGAGGTGGGATTTCCACACAAGCTGTGGAAATAAGTATGTTATCTTGGCATTTTTCAGCTCAGCCTGGACATGAAAAGTCTTTTCCACTTGAACACTGGAGCCTGATTTTTCTTCAGTTATCACCAGTCTTATAGCCCAAATGGCTAAATACATCAGAGATATTCCTCAGGCTGAAAATCTCTCAGATTGCTTCACAGACCCCCTGTTGAAGCTTTGGAAGATGATGAGGCTTCTATAATCCTTCATTTTTGTTACTGAAAATTCGATGACATGACACAGTAGGGAGCTTTACCAGTGGGTGCTGGGTGTCTCTTGGAATTTACCCAATGCACAGAGATTTTTGCATCTGCATGGGCAGGGACACCTCCCACCAGCCCAGGTTGCTCCAAGCCCCATCCAACCTGCCCTTCAGCACTTCCAGGGATAGGGCAGCCACGGCTTCCCTGGGAAACCTGGGCCAGTGTCTCACCACCCCCATGGTGAAGAATTTCTTCCTAATGTCCAACCTAAGTCTACCCTCTTCCAGTTTAAAACCATTACCCCTTGTCCTATCACTGCCCTCTCTGGTGAAGAGCCCCTCCCCAGTTTTCCTGGAGCCCCCTCAGGCACTGGAAGGTGCTCTAAGGTCTCCCCAGAGCCTTCTCCTGACTGAAAAACCCCAACTCCCTCAGCCTGTCTCCAGAGCAGAGCTGCTTCAGCCTTCTGATCATTTTTGTGGCCTCCTCTGGACTCTCTCCAACATCTCCATGTCCTCCTCATGTTGGGGGCTTCAGAACTGGACACAGTACTGCAGGTGAAGTCTCACAGGAGCAAAATACAGGGGGAGAATTACCTCCCTTGACCTGCTGGCCACACTACACTTTCAGTCTTTGATTTCACACACAACACTTTTCACCGTGTGTGATTCATGATGCAATGACATGATTCATGGCCTAAGGGATGAACAAAAGACCCCTCTGAAAGCAAGGATTGGAGGAATATTTAATGATCTCATGGAAAGTCCTGGTTGGTTTATGTGGGAACTCAAAAGCTCTTTCTTTACCCAAAGAACATGGAGAATAATGAGGCATGCCTAGAGAAAATTCTGCTGCTGCTGAGTCCTTCCTGACCTTAAAAAACCCATCTGTAGGAACCATCCAGCAGCTGGCTTTCCAGTTCCACACACTTTCTTTAGGTTATTAGCTGAGGTTGTTAACAAGGCAGCCGGTTGGCCATGGCCACAGCAGTGGGGTTTCCTGGCTAGGGACACCTGTGCAGCAGGACCAGGGCTGACCCCAGCCTGTGGTCATCAGACCATAGCAATAATAAATGGCTGACATGTTGAGCTGAATTTGAAGAGGAAACACAAAGATTAAAGATTCCAGAAGCCTTTTCCAATTCCCTTAGTCATCCATTCCCACCAAAAGCTTCTCTTTTGAAGTTTCCAGGAGGCTTGGTGTGACCTTTGGTTATCCTTTTGGTCAGAGCTCTTATCTCCCTGCTGCAGCCCCAGCCTCTTTTTTCTTTAGATGGAAAGTAAACAGACTGAGATGAGTACCATTCAAACAAACAAAAAAATGTGTTATATCTTAAGGGCAACACCATCTCCTGAGCCACACACCACAGAACCACCAGCTTCCAACTATCTGCTAGCCCACAGAAACCTTGAGTGAAAGTGTGTCAAGCTCAAGGTGTTGCAGGTGAAACATTTCAAGCTCAACAAAATCTCTTTGTTCAGCAAGAGTAACTATCAGATAATAGTTGGTGAAACACTGGCACAGGTTGCCCAGAGAGATGGTGGAAGCCTCATCCTTGGAAACGTTCAAGGTCAGGTTGAGTGGGCCTCTGACCAACCTGATCCAATTGAAGATGAAGCAGACAAGAAACCACTCAAAATTGTAGCATTTAAATGTTTTACCCACAGCAGGCTTTGCATTCTCCATTCAATAACTTGACAGGTTGCCCAGAGAGGTGGGATTTCCACACAAGCTGTGGAAATAAGTATGTTATCTTGGCATTTTTCAGCTCAGCCTGGACATGAAAAGTCTTTTCCACTTGAACACTGGAGCCTGATTTTTCTTCAGTTATCACCAGTCTTATAGCCCAAATGGCTAAATACATCAGAGATATTCCTCAGGCTGAAAATCTCTCAGATTGCTTCACAGACCCCCTGTTGAAGCTTTGGAAGATGATGAGGCTTCTATAATCCTTCATTTTTGTTACTGAAAATTCGATGACATGACACAGTAGGGAGCTTTACCAGTGGGTGCTGGGTGTCTCTTGGAATTTACCCAATGCACAGAGATTTTTGCATCTGCATGGGCAGGGACACCTCCCACCAGCCCAGGTTGCTCCAAGCCCCATCCAACCTGCCCTTCAGCACTTCCAGGGATAGGGCAGCCACGGCTTCCCTGGGAAACCTGGGCCAGTGTCTCACCACCCCCATGGTGAAGAATTTCTTCCTAATGTCCAACCTAAGTCTACCCTCTTCCAGTTTAAAACCATTACCCCTTGTCCTATCACTGCCCTCTCTGGTGAAGAGCCCCTCCCCAGTTTTCCTGGAGCCCCCTCAGGCACTGGAAGGTGCTCTAAGGTCTCCCCAGAGCCTTCTCCTGACTGAAAAACCCCAACTCCCTCAGCCTGTCTCCAGAGCAGAGCTGCTTCAGCCTTCTGATCATTTTTGTGGCCTCCTCTGGACTCTCTCCAACATCTCCATGTCCTCCTCATGTTGGGGGCTTCAGAACTGGACACAGTACTGCAGGTGAAGTCTCACAGGAGCAAAATACAGGGGGAGAATTACCTCCCTTGACCTGCTGGCCACACTACACTTTCAGTCTTTGATTTCACACACAACACTTTTCACCGTGTGTGATTCATGATGCAATGACATGATTCATGGCCTAAGGGATGAACAAAAGACCCCTCTGAAAGCAAGGATTGGAGGAATATTTAATGATCTCATGGAAAGTCCTGGTTGGTTTATGTGGGAACTCAAAAGCTCTTTCTTTACCCAAAGAACATGGAGAATAATGAGGCATGCCTAGAGAAAATTCTGCTGCTGCTGAGTCCTTCCTGACCTTAAAAAACCCATCTGTAGGAACCATCCAGCAGCTGGCTTTCCAGTTCCACACACTTTCTTTAGGTTATTAGCTGAGGTTGTTAACAAGGCAGCCGGTTGGCCATGGCCACAGCAGTGGGGTTTCCTGGCTAGGGACACCTGTGCAGCAGGACCAGGGCTGACCCCAGCCTGTGGTCATCAGACCATGGCAATAATAAATGGCTGACATGTTGAGCTGGATTTGAAGAGGAAACACAAAGATTAAAGATTCCAGAAGCCTTTTCCAATTCCCTTAGTCATCCATTCCCACCAAAAGCTTCTCTTTTGAAGTTTCCAGGAGGCTTGGTGTGACCTTTGGTTATCCTTTTGGTCAGAGCTCTTATCTCCCTGCTGCAGCCCCAGCCTCTTTTTTCTTTATTTTTTCTTTTTTTTTTCTGCTTGTACTACTCAAAACCAGTTATTACAGGATAAACAAACTGTGTTTGCTGATGCATGTTCTCAGTTTCCTTATCAGCTGGACAACATGCTTCTGGTGCATGTTGGGTCAAATTCTCTGCTGGTCCAGCTCCAGGAATTCCAGGGCAACTGCACCATTGCTCGTTCATCCCCCTCTGACACCCACCAACTGCAAAAAAATACAACCATGTTGTGATGAAGCCTTGTCCCATGGGCCAACCAAGAATTTCCTGGTATTGTAAAGCATCCTTAGGTTGGTGATTGCATGTCTTAGATCTTTTTAAGGAGACCTCAGCATGATGTCTAAGCACTCTTTTGGGTCAAAAGCCTTCAGGTTATTGTCAGACTGAAAACTATGTGTCTTGTTGTAGAATTTCAGTTTTGTTGTGATTGTCTCTTAAAAAAAAAAAAAGTAAATTGTATCTCAAAACCAGTTTGCAGGGGTTGTGAAATACCCTGGTAAAGTTATCAGAGGTGAGATGCAAGACACAACCTCGAGGAGAGAAGAAAACTAAACCCCACATCCCAACTCAAAATCAGGGGTCTAAAAAAGCCAGGAGGCTGGAGACTGAAGTCAAGGGCTCAGCTGTCGAGGTTGAAAAGCTACTCCCAGTACAAACAAGGATCCAAATCTACTGCCATAGAAAGGGAAAACACATCTTGTCCCTGACATCTTCTGGTGCAGCAGCTGCACACAGAGAGCAGGAGTCATTAGACAGTATTTCACTAATATGAGGATCAGCAATCACTTGCAAATAAGCTCTTCTAAACTCTCAGCTGTTTTATCCAGCAGGTCGTGCCTCCTGGCTTGCATCTCAGATGCTGGTTTGCTGCTGTACTGCACCCCTGCTTCCAGATCTTTTTTTTGCCATCAGTAGCCTGGCAAACATTTCTGGTAGATTTTCATTGCAAGAGAAGTGCTTTTACTTTTTTGTCTTCTAGACAGAGGGCTGCAATGATTGATCAAAACAAGAAAACAAAAATAAAAGATGTTTCCTGAGGAGGAAACATCTCAGCAATCATGTGAAAGGTACCTGGCACAGAGCTACTGGATTAAAAAGGAGTTATTTCTCTTCACTCTTGGCTTGAAAAGGTAATTCCTCCCTCAACACTGCAGAGCAACAGCTACTTTTCACTACCCCAGACACTAGTGTCACAGCTGCCCTCCTTGCACCTCCAATTCCAGCACCTCCACAGAAATCAAACTTCTCACAGTTGGTTCCAGGCTTTGCTGTGTTACACTGGTATATAAACATAACCAGAACATGCCAGAGAGAGAGCAGAGATGATCAGGAAGCATTCAGCAAAAGATATATTCAACCTTTTCATGTAAAATAGACAATCTGTTCCCTGAAAGACTCAAATGGGATTTTCATGCCTGCTCTGTTTTTCACCCCCCCCAAACTTAAATATTTGAAAAATAATTTTTTAATAGAGAAACAGTTTAACATGAGGTTTTTGATCATCCTTTTGTTGTTGGCAAAGAATGCAGGTAAGGGAGCTTAAAATTCATAGAAAATATCCATATAAAATGCTATTGGAGACTGCTCTCTGGTATTCAAAGTGTGTTTGAGATCCCTGGTGTCAGAGAGGTGAGGCCATCAGCTGTCCATGCCTGCCTTGCCAGAGGTTGCCAAGTGGGCCATGGTTGAACAGGCACATGAGCCAAGAGATCCCACTTCTGCTCTCATAGAAGTTTGGCTGAGTTACTGTGTGATTTTTAAGCAGCTTGTGCTCCTTTTATGCCTCAGTTTCCCTACCTATGGACCTGGGCTTGTAGCCTAACAAAGGAAAGAATAATGCATTGATGCTTGCAAGGCACTTGAAAAGTGTTAAATGGAACATGGTTAAATGGAACCTCTGCAACATATGTGGATTAATTAACCATCAGAGATCTGCTGGTTTATTAGGAACCTTTCAGAGATGTGCCTTCTCATTAGCCTGGTACAAAACAACCCACAGTGGGAGGGAACACGTTGCTTCAAACAAGGTTCAACTTTCAGCCAATTTAATCTTCATCTCAGTGACAAGCTTCTGAATCTTCATTTAATTATAGTTCCTTAAATGTCTTCTGATATCATATCTCAATCTCTCTTTTCTGTGCCTTTTTATGGTTCCTTTTTTGTTGTGGACCAGAGGAATAGATACTTTTTTTTCCAGTGTCCATTAAAATTCCCTTTGCCTGCAGTGCAGTGTGCTCTATAAAACAGATCAACCTGCTGCAGGTGAAATAAGCTGATGCTGCACTGTCTTTTTTAGAGCAACAACAATCATTATAGATTATTTTTCCAAGTGTCACCAATCTCCTTCAAAGCCACGAATGACTGTTATCAATTAATATACTTAATAATCTGATTTTCAGTCCATGTTCAGGCCATACAGGGTCTGTGCTCACCCCAGCAGAGGCTTAAAAGCTTTGCCTGTCAGAGAGAAAATGTTACCTTGTGTGTGATGGGGGTGATGAGGGAGGTGATTCAGGAGCAGAAAGATGTGTTAAAGTGCAGCACCTGAGGCCTTCTTGTTTTCTGAATTTACAGTCTCAGGCTGGCAGTCGTATAAATGAGTGATGCTCTCTGATGTTCTCTTCCAAGCAGGCTGTGGAATTGGCAGGGAGTCTTCAGTTTTGTGCTGATGTGTCCAGAATTCAAATAATTTGATTCTTGGGTATAATGACAATTGGAGGCACAGTATTACCTTGAGAAAAAGAGATGGGAGAGACAGCTTCTGTATCCTGTGTCAAATTAACAACCAATTCCCATTTACTCCCTCTGCTGAAAACTCTATTATGCAGGGTTCTTATTGTCCTTATTCAAGGGCATGGAATTAAAAAAACTGATACTGATGGTAATGCCCTGATCTGCCTGCCCTGACATTGAATAATGGGGACAAAGAAGGGAAATCTTGACTGATGATAAGCCTTTTAAAATACTGCTGATATGGAAAACATATAAAGGACAAGGCATTGGAATATCAGCTGATGAAGTCATATTCAGCATTACTGTGCTTTCTGCCTAGGCCTCTAAATGTCTTTGCTTTTATTTTTGCTATTGTTTTTGGAACATTTTCTTTTCTTGTGATTTCAGGAGAGAGTCCTCACATACTTGAGAGGAGGACAGAGGTGAAGTGTTGGTTGCACGAGTTCCGAGAGGAATCTGTTCTTTCTCCTCCTGGATCCACAGAGCAAGAGTTAGGAATCTGGCAGGGAGAAGTCCACCAACAGACTGGTAGAAATGCACAGGTAGAGTAACACCACTGTTCAAGTGGATGCTCTTCTTCTGGCCCAAGCTGTCATGTTCCAGTTCATCATGTCTGAACCTCCCTGCTGGTCTTAAAACAGCAACGTCCACTGTGCACCCTGCCTTTACAAATACATACATTTATGTTTCAAAATGTGTTTTCCTGTAGAAGTGATACCTTACACTAAAAAATGAGTGCATTTCCACTAGGAAGTTCTAAATGATGCTTTACAGAAGAAGTGACAATATCTTCATTTTGCAGGCTGGCAACTTAGTAGATGTTCATGGAGCTGTAAGGGCTCCTCGGGCCTGCTCCTACAATGGTGCTGTTGAGGTGTATTTTTTCAGGCAAAGGAGAAAGGGTGAAAAAAGAGGGACTCTGAGAAAGACATGACAATGACATGTCAGGACAGAATGATGTGGAAAGCTTGAAAAACATCCGTCATGAAGCTCTTGGTACTGATTCAGAGCTCATTGTGTAGCATCATGGTTACATCCTGTGTGAATTAACAGGGACACTGAGACTTCATTTCTAGCTGGACCAAATATTTGCAAGGAGCCACTGAGGGTGCAGAGAGATGATAGTGCAGTTTCCTTAGCTACAGAACCTGCTTGCCTGTGCTGGCAGGGATACGTTTTATGCTAAGAATGATAATTAACCAGCTGCCTGTGGCCTGCAGAGGTCAGCAGATCACTTGAGAAGAGCCGCCTCGCAAAGCCCTGAAGCTCTTGTTTTTCAAGCGTGGTCTCATTATGTAGAGATTCCAACTTGACTGGTACTAAGATGTAAAGGATTTGTCCCCAGTGCTAGTTGTGACAACAAAAGTGAGAAAATAAAAAAGACCTCTCAGAATATTCTTTGTAAAATGCAAACTTGACACTGGTTGGTGCTGCCACTTGGATGAGAGAACCCTGAGGTGACAAGTTTATTGGAAATAATCAAATAGATGTCCATATGCTTAGGTTCTGTTCCTTGCATGTGAGTACTGACACGGTGAATGGACATGCCAAGTGGACTCCCAGACTTGTTTAGCTGTGGTATGAGCTTCATTTATTCAGTGTGTTTGAAAACAAGGTGCAGTTGTAGTGACACCAGCGTAGAACCAGAAAATATACAGAGATGGGAAACAGCCCATCAGAGGTGCAAAACAGCTTTCATGCAAGAAGGAACTTAGACTGTTCATCTCAGAAAAAACAAGTTGGAGGAAGAGAAGTCTCCAGGGGGACCTTATTCCCACCTTTCAATACTTAGAGGGGGCTTTTAAGAAAGATGATATGACAAGGGGTGATGGTTTTAAAGTAAAACAGAGGAGATCAGACTAG
Source organism: Chaetura pelagica (assembly GCF_000747805.2). Taxonomy (NCBI): domain Eukaryota; kingdom Metazoa; phylum Chordata; class Aves; order Apodiformes; family Apodidae; genus Chaetura; species Chaetura pelagica. Next base: position 2,004,407 of record NW_009952259.1, read on the forward strand.
ATATAAAGAATAAATGTTATATGATTAAACTGGTGAACCACGGGCTTAAGTTGCCCAGACAGTTGGTAGATGCCCCATTCCTGAAAACATTCAAGGTCTGGTTGGACAGGGCTCTGAGCAACTTGATCTAGTTGAAGATATCCCTGCTCACTGCAGGGGTGACTAGATGACCTCTAAAGGTCCCTTCCAACCCAAACTATTTTGTAATTCTATGATACAGGTCTTTAAAGTCAAGAATAGTGGGGGGGGAAAAAAAAAAAAGGTGATAAGAAATGACCTGTCATTATCATAGAATCACAGAGTGGTTCGAGTTGGAAGGGACCTTAAAGATCATCTCTATCTCACTATGGTGGTCAACCAATTAAGTTACCAGGCAACAGGTTATGAAATAAGCACAGCATAGAATTAACCCTTGAAAATCATTGCTTTGAGACGATGAAGCCCAAAGAATTAAACAAAAGGACTAGGCAAACTCACAGAGAATGGGTCTAGGGGTCAGTGGGAGGCAGAGGGATCTGAAGGCAAACTGACACAAGGTTTGGTTGGACCTTTCTGCAAGCTGAAAAAGCCTCATGTGGAGGTCAGTACTTCTTGCCTGAACACCCAGTACTTGTCTCTGTGGGAGTAACATACCAAATGTCCACTGCTGGCTGACCAGAGTACTTCTCATGTTCTTAATGTTGCTACAGTGCTGAGAAAATTACTTCTCCTTAAACAGCAAGTGACAACAGTCAGTGTAGGAAAGGCTCAGACCTTAATTCTTCCTAAATACCATCAAGTATTGATTTGCTCTAGTGATATTATACTCGATTCAATGATCCAGAGCAAAATCGGGATGAGCTACTGTTCTAGGAGACCCTAATCTTACATGATCTGATCTCCTCTGAGATCAGATAGGCTCTATCTTTGTTGCCAAGTAGCACCCAGATGTATTTCTCTGTGGGTCACCAGCCTTAAAACCTCCTCATAAACACCAAAGAACATCAGTGTCACACAACGCTATCTAATTATTTGTCCTACAACAATATCTGATTTTTCCTTAGCATGAAGAACTAAGAACTCTAGAAGGCTTCTTGAGACCTCAGTGTTCTCACACTACTGCTTTGAATCTCAACCTGAAGTGAACCCAGTAGGCAGCAGCTGTAGACCAAGTGTAGAAACAAAAAGATAAAATACAAAATACAAACAAAAAGTAAAAAAAAAAGAAGTAACAACACTCAAATCTTCTGTTATTTTTATTAAAGCTGCAGAGTTTTACTACACACAACAAATATTTTATTGATATAATCTAAGTTAATAAAATAGTTGAACAACTCTTTAAATTTATATTTGTATAGAAATGATCTGTGGAACATCTCACCCTTAAACAGCAGTGCCTGAAAATGAGAATTCAGGAGGATTTTTTTAAAGAAAAGTTTGGGACTAGAGGATGCACTGTTCATTCTCAAAGAAAAAAAAAAAATCCATGCAAAAATAACTCCCACCCTCTTCCCACCTTTTTTCCTACCCAGAGTGTAAGGCCCTTCAGAATGACCATGTGATGGCCCTTTTCTTCCAGTATTCCTCCTCATGTCTACGTCGGGAGCTGTTGTCTAAACTCAGTAACTAAAGCAGGATTTTTTTAAAGAAAAGTTTGGGACTAGAGGATGCACTGTTCATTCTCAAAGAAAAAAAAAAAATCCATGCAAAAATAACTCCCACCCTCTTCCCACCTTTTTTCCTACCCAGAGTGTAAGGCCCTTCAGAATGACCATGTGATGGCCCTTTTCTTCCAGTATTCCTCCTCATGTCTACGTCGGGAGCTGTTGTCTAAACTCAGTAACTAAAACAAGACAAAAAGCAAATTCAATTGCACAATCCTAGTCTGCAGGTGACAAAGTCATCACATCTCTTTACAGAAGTCCCTATGTTGTTGATTTTTTTCCAGTTGGGAGAACGTGTCATCCCCTTGGGTTTGTTCCCCAGCTCTCGCCTACGTGGCGGACGTCAGTTATTGTCCATACACCTTTGTTAAGAGAAGTCAGCCTATCTACTAGTGCTTCCATCTCCCTTCTTCACCTAGGTGTAGTTTAGATTCTACATAGCACTGCCTGAAAAGGGCTGACTCCGTGGTGTTTTCCCCCCATTTAGCCAAAGCCCAAAGCTCCAGTGATGGTCTCCTCACTGCACCTACGCAGCGGTGTCACCCATGAGATGTCTTTTGTAGACCACGGAGTCATGTCTTTGCTAGATCATTCCATTTAACTTAGTCCACTCGTAGATGTCCTGTTCACACACTATGTCTGAGTTGATGAGGAGGTATCTGTCCCCAACACAGAAATGTTTCTGGCAAGCAGCACATTTGAAGCATTCGAGGTGATACACTTTGTCCTTCACCCTCATGGTCATCTCGTAAGCCCGGATTCGCTTGTCGCAGGAGGCACAAAGGCCATCTTGGCCAAAGAGCCTGAAACAACAACAGCAGAGATGTAAGCAAAGTTCCTCTGCTGGGGACATGGGAAAAACCAAATCAACACAAGAACACAACATCAGGGCCTCGATCCCTCAGTCACAGCATTGCCAGGTTACACAGAGCTCACCTGGAAAGCTGCCGAGCAGAACTCTAAACTTTGCAATACCAGAAATTGAAGTAAGAAGTCCAAGGTCCTCAACTATTTTCAATATAATTGACTTATCTGATCAACAACCTTAGTGAGCAGCTTCAGGATGAGTAAAGGTTCCCCAGACCACAGCATAAAGTTGTGCTGTACTAATAATCCCACTGCTGTGACCACTGGAAACAACCTTTCCACTGGTGAATTTTGCCTGTCTTCAGCTGTTAGTCTTGTAGTTCACAGAAAGGAGTTAACACAAGCCATGGTCTCCCCTGTCTCTTGTTGTTGCTTCCACATTGGAGATTCTTTCCAACTCAAACATCCATGAAATCACTCCTGGTGGGTTTCAGATGGATACATGCTAAGACCTTCTAGATGCTTCTGCTAGCCCAAGCAATTTTATGACCTGGATTGCTCTGTAATACGACCTGGACTTCTCTTTAATCCAAACTGACAAACCCTGCTGAGCTCACGATGGTGTTGTCTACAAACTAGACATCTATTTCTTGTACAAAGTAGACATCTATTGAGTTGACTTCTAAGTTTTCATATTAATTCTGGAAAGAGTTTTTCTACCTCCTACACATCTCTTAGCTGTGCTGTGCCTGCTTCCTGGCATCTTCTGAACTGCAAAAAACATCCACTAAATTGAGGTCTTTAAGGTGAAAATACACCGTTTCTTTCATCTACCAGGAGATGTCAGTGTTCACTTCTGCCCAACGAAAGTAATGCTAAGGTTACACAAAGGTTGCCAATTTATTCATTAATAAGGGAAGATATTCTATTTTGTATTATTACACAAATAAAAACGTTGATTAATCCACTGCAAGAAACTGCATTTTAAGATGAAAAGTATTTGGAAAGTATAACTAACACTGGATCACTGCTGGGTGTTATGTATGCAGAGTGGCCCCATTAGCAAAAATCAGTCCCTAGTTTCTGCTTAGCAAAATTCCCACCAGTAATTAGGAACTCCACTGATATTTTGATTTAGTTTTTATTAGCCTAGCAGAAAAAATATCAAATTGTGGCACCACAGACCTCCTGACATGTTAGGGATGCACTGGAAGAAATGGTACCCAAGCAGTACTGCACAGGTTAATGCACTTTAATTGTAATTAAAAATGTAAAAGTCCTTTGTTATCAATTTTTTGTGGAATATCTTAATCTTAATTTAATCCTTCTACTTACAAATTTTGGCAAAACAGGCCAGCAGATGTATGAAAAAAAGTTTGTCATGGGGGTAACTGCAGGGTCTGACTGAGCAAAAGGGGTAAATTCTTGTCTATTCAAAACATTAAAAATCTACTGGGTCCCACTCAGTGCAGTCCAACCCCCCTGTGCTGGCTGAGGCTTTGCAGTCAGTGTACAGGACATTGCCTCTTTCTGCTGGAAGTGTCCCAGAGAACTTTACCAGGGATGCAGAAAAAGACAGGGATCAATGGGTGGATACAAAAGGCAGGGAGTGCAGCCCCAGGCAGGTACAGCAGCTCTGCTGGCTTCTGGGATGGAGCATCTCTGCCAGACCCCATGGATCTGCATCAGGAAAATGAATTGAGTGTAGTTACCTTGGATACTGTGTCCTGAAATGAGAGAACTAAATGATCCCTCATCAGTCACTGATCTTGGCACCTGGTTTCAAACACCTTCCAGCTCCAAGGCAATGCTTGGAGAAGCACAGAACTTCTTAAAACCATTCAGGGGAACCAGTTCATTGGCAGCTCAGGGGGATCTTGCTGAAATTCATCACCTTTTTTCCCATTTCCACTTGCCAGAATCCCACGCTGACACTGCTTAGCCCAGAGCTATCAGGTAATGTCTGTGCACACCAATGAACACCAACAACCCCAAAGTCCTGGGAGGTCTTACTATATCCTTCACAATCTCAAGTAATTCCTTTTTTGCACAAAAACATGTAGCAACACTTTCATTTTCATTTAAAATGCCTTTTTCTTTTCCAAAAAGAATTTTCACATTTAACCTATAAACAATTCTAAGTGACCTAATCAACACAAACAGCCTTTGGATTTATCTATAACTGAGGAACCCCAGCAGAACCATGACATGTGAACCCCACAAAATATATGAGCCCATATTGTGGCTCATTTATGGTATGGGCCACCTTCTTATTTTTGGAGAACAAGTCTTATGAGGAGTGGCTGAGGGAACTGGGATTGTTTAGTCTGGAAAAAAAGGAAGCTGAGGGGAGACCTTCTTGTTCTCTACAACCTCCTAAAAGGAGGCTGAAGGGAGATGGTGGTTTGTCTCTTCTCCCTAGTTAAAAGCAACAGTAGAAGAGGAAATGGCCTCAAGTTGCACCAGGGAAGGTCTATACTGGATATCAGAAGAAACTTTTTCACTGAAAGGGTTGTCAGGCCCTGGCACAGGTTGCTTAGGGAGGTGTTTGAATCACCATCCCTGGAAGTGTTTAAAAGCCATGTAAATGTGGTGCTGAGGGACATGGGTTAAGCATTGGACTTGGTAGAGTTGGGTTAATGGTTGGACTCGATGATCTTAGAGGTCTTTTCCAAGCAGAACCATTCTGTGACTGAGAGAGGTTGATTCTCTCAGGGAATGAGGGAGAATGATTCCATGAACCTGAGCTAGCAAACAGTGCAGGCCTACAACTGCAGCTACTGCTGGGCTTTGGGCTGCAGAGCAATCAGAAAGGAATGCTTGCTGGCTCTCTGCTCACTGCCTCTGCTAATTAAAGGACTAAGTAAAGCTGAAGTGTCGGCAAGAAGGGGAGCGAGGGCAGAACGAGTGCGTCGCGTACCTGAGATAGTCCCTCCTGCAGAGCTTCCTGCCCAGCTTGTAGTACAAGCGCCTTCCCACCTCCCCCAGCCGGCAGCCGCAGAGGTCGCAGCTGAGACAGTCCTCATGCCAGTACTGGTCGATGGCCTTCAGGAAGTAGCGGTCCCCGATGTTCTGCTGGCACCCGCCGCATGTCAGCAGCGAGGGGGGGATCTGCAGGACCTCATCCACCGGCTCCCTGAAGGAATGAAAGAATCATTGGAGAAGGAGCGTGAGCTCTGAAAGCAGCCAAACGAGGAGGAGGAAAAACGAAGCACGAGGCTGGGCAAGTTAGAACAGGGACTACATCCTCATCTATTTATTTTAACCAGCAGATTGAAAGTGATTGATCCTTCTAAGGTCAGGAGCAGGACTTCACTCTTCCTTTGCTTTAAAAAAAAAGGAGTTAAGGGTATCTCAAAAATTGGCAACTTTTCGTTATTAGTATTTTTTCTTCAAAGAACAGTGCATAAACAAGCCAATCTCTGCATCACCCCTGTGTATTCACTACTGTAAAGGTATTACACCTTTGCTAGGATGTTGGCATCTACCTGTGGAGATACATCATTTTTCTTCTACTGCTCAGCAAGTGAACTGCTCAGTCATGTGTCTCAGCCCATGCAGTTCTTTTATAAGAACCTTTCCCATAACATGATTCCTAGAATTAAAGACTGTGCTTCTTCAAAAAGACAATCAAAAAGCTGCTGGGATTCACCATTTCACAGAAAGGCTGGTTATGTCTGTGCAGACTGACAGATGCCAACAACCTCTAGTCCTACAACTTCTTACTATATGCTTCACAATTTCAATTAAGTCTCTTTTGTCCACAACACACAGCAATGCTTTCATTTCCCTTTAAAAATGCACTTCTTTTTTCCCAACAAGATTTTGAAGATTTACCTATAAACAACTTGAAGTGACCTAGTCAACACAGACAACCTCTACACTTATGTATAACTTACCAAATAACCCCAGCAGTACCATAAAGCATCTGTGCAGGAACCCCAAAATATATGAGCCCATCTTGTAGACCTGAGCTTGCAAGCACTGGCTGCAGTGCCACTGGGAAGCAAAGGGAATTCCTAGCTCACCAAGGGCCAAATGACCAGAAAAGGCACCTGAGGGATTTTACATGCAGCCAATTTTCCATTGGGAAATGTAAATTTGAAGACAAAGTCAGGAGGTGTCATGTCCCTGAACAGCATGAAATGAATAAATACAACAGATGAGACTGCTGCCCAGCTGGTTTAAGTTGGGATTATTTTGTTGTTGTTGTTTGTTGTTTTGTCTTTTTTTTTCTATTCTACCTCATTAACTAGAGGACTTCTTTTTTTTCCTGCAGCTAAGGACATGAACCCCCTGGGATGGGTCTGCACCAACATAGCTCAAACCATTATTTGGGATTTAAACATCCCTGCATGAAAAGAGGCACAAATTTATTTATTGTGATTATTAGCACTGACTATCCATGCATGGGTATTTTTTCCCCCTTTTTAAAAAGCTCTGCAATCTAGGATGGTTCTGGTAATAACTGGGGATAAAGGAAGAATTTTCTTCAAAGCTGCTTTATTAAGGAATTATTTTCTTTGCCTCTTTGTGGAGTTATATAAGTTCTGACCAAAAAAACCCAAACAACCAACCCACCAAATAAAAAGAAACCCAGCACAATTTAAAAGGAAGTTGCCTGAGCTCAGTTCGGGGAGGTTTGCCATGACCTGGTGCTGCCATCAACTCCAGGGAAGTTCATAAAAGACCATTGAATCAATCCTTTAAGCACTTGCTTAATTTGAAATGTGTGGCTACCAACACGTGTGTGGCTACCAATGTGTGGTGGCACATTTATGCTTTGCTGGATGATGACTGAGGTGGTCAATATCTGGTAGAGTGGAGCCCCAGATTTTTTCATATGTTATTGGGCTATCACTGTAGCACAAAATCCCTCAGAGCTTTGTTTCTGTCATGGTTCTTAGGCTGGTGGAGGCAGAGGAGACCTGCACTGCTAGAGAAGGATCAGGCTGTTCCCAGTTTCTAGCAAGCAACAGGAAAAATTGTATTACTACTGCTTATTTACTAGGTCAGCAGTTTTCTGGGCAAAAAAATCCTTTCTTCAGCAAGAAGAAATGACCACTGGACAAGAACTGTGCTGAGAAACTGATCCTGCAGTTTTCATTTAGGCAAGCTGAGCCCTGGGATATTATCTGATTATATTCTGTTCTGGTTTTCACTCTTCTCAGATTCAACTGCTGTGCCCTAAAAGTTGTGCTAAGATCTCTCACCTATCAGCTCCCTGTCCTGTGAGCTTTCATTAAAATCACAAGGAACTCAGGGTGTGATTAGGCCTTAATTTCTCAAAGTTTATTCTTTTGGGCCCCACGCTGCCTTTCCTAACACATGGGCTCTGCTCTGACAAGTTCTGAGACCCTTCCAACGGATGGAAATACACATTATTATCCTTTATTACCCCTTATTTGAAACTTCAGGTGCAGCCCAACATATTCCATCTTATGGGTGTGCAGGAATCCCAAGCCAGGTCTCTCTGAAAGCCCTGAACTCCGGAACAGCCTGGCGGATGTTTATGCAGAACAGAACTGCTGGTTTATGCATTAGCTTTTTGATGTCCATAAATTTCTAAGCCAGCACTTAAGTCACTCAAACACAAGGTAGGTAAATAAAGATTACTAACATTTTGTACTTGAAACCTGGAGATCATATGCCTAAGAGACTGGATGATCATTTCTAAAAGAACAGAATAAAATAAGAGGAAATGTAACATATAAAACATGGGACGTGACATGGAATGAATTGATTTAATCCCCTAAAGAAACAGGTCCCATGTGTTCTCTCTGGGCTCCAAGAGATGGCATTTTTGGTATCTCACAGGAAACAAGTCACGAATGACTCAAGTTTATTAAGAGTTTGAAGCGTTATCTGAAAATGGAATTTTTAGAATATTTTTTATCTCCTCTTATCATGATTCCAGAGGAGTAGAACTGCAGTTGTTAGCATGTACGGGGCTGAAATGACTCTGTTTTGCTGCCCGTGGCTCTTGGCAGCAGGCTGCCAGCACGGAGGGCTGAGGAGCAGAGCTCAAAAGCTGGGATCAGGACACGACAGCTGGTCCCTTCCCCGAGTGAGAAACCCAGGGAGGGAAATTCTCACCTTCTACAACCCGTCCATCAAGTCTTTATCCGTGCCCTTTGCAGGACACCCTGCCCCCACCAAAGCAGTTTTTACAAGCCCTTGAAAGTTGCATTATGAAAATGTGGAAGTTGGGCACCCGCAGATAACAGCCCTGACCTTTCACTACGATGGGCTGCAGCGAGTCGGGCAGATCAAGGATGGGGCAGAGATGGTCCCTCGGAATGAAAAACCCCTTCAGCCTTGGGAAGCGGGATGCTCTCCCGAACCCCGAACCCCTCCCAGCACCACCGGGTGGGATGAGCGGGTGGAAAACGCCCTGCCCGGGGAGCTGGGGGCTGTTTTGCCGCCTCGCTGTCCCCGGAGGCTGCTCCCGGCTGGTCTTTCCCACAACTTGGGGAGCTCTCATCAACCTACAGCGCCCACCAACATCCCCCCCGGGGGGGGCGGGGCCGCCGCCCGCAGCAGGGGAGGCAGAAGGGGCTGGGGCAGCCCGGGCGCCGGTGAGTGGTGCCCGCTGCTCCCGGTGCTCGGTGCCCACTGCCCTCGGTGCCCCCTGCTCCCGGTGCTCGGTGCCCATTGCCCTCGGTGCCCTCTGCTCCCGGTGCTCGGTGCCCCCTGCTCCCGGTGCTCGGTGCCCACTGCCCTCGGTGCCCCCTGGACCCGGAGCGCGGTGCCCCATGCATGCCGTG
>NW_009952259.1:2015156-2022573 GCF_000747805.2 Chaetura pelagica
CCCCCCCCCGGGTCTCCGCCTGCTGCTCCGCCGGAGAAGCGGCTGCCTGAGCTTCCACCCCTGCCTCAGCCCGGAGCTCCCTGGGCTGGGCTCAGGCTCTGTGCCTGGGCAGCTCTGACCATGCTCTGGAGCCCGCTGGATGTGCTGCAGATGGGGAGAGAGGCAGCATTATTATTATGATTAGCCCGTGGCTCAGCCCCGGGTCTCTGGTTTCATTTCCTTTTTCCTGATCACGATTCAAATACAATAGAAGGAAATCACACTTAAAGAGACAGCTGCCCGTTTCTTAACTGGACTCCTGGGGATTTAGCAATACAAACAGCAGCATCACGACTCGCTGGGTTTCTTAAAGAGGCAGAGCTGGGGCTGCCCGGAGCCAGGGCCGGGAGCTGACGCTGCATTTTCACATTACAAGGACATTTCCTAACGCTTGTTGGGCGGACAGGGGTGCTCAGGTGGGTAGGCAACCTGAAAGCGATCCCAAGGACTGGAAAATGACAAGTGCCTGGTTCTGTGCTGCTGGCTTCTTCCCAGCTCCACACAGGACCAAAGCGACGGTCACCACCTCTCTCCTCTCCCTCTCTTTCTCTTACATCCACAGAAGCACTTGCCCCCGCGCACACGCGGTTTTGGGCAGTACTTTGAGACCCACAGATGAAGAAGCTAAGTGTTATTTTTCTATCTAGGAATCCAGTCGGCCAACTCAGTTGTGTCTCCTGGCCAACCCCTAGTGAACATTTACTGGGGTCTGCTCTGGACGTGCCCTAGTTCTTGACAAGCCGTATCACTAATTTATATCTTGACACCTTTTGATGTTAATGAGCTATAAAAGCCAGAGAGTACCAAGTATCGATCTGTAATTAATCACAGAGAAGCTAAAGATGAGAATGTCTTGCCTGAGTATCTCTTCTTTCTCCTCCCACCCTTCCTCCTCCTCTCCATCAGCACATCCCGGAAAGGACGGATTTACAGCGCCGGGGTGAAAACTCTTACAGCAATTCCAGCATTTCCCAGTCTCTGTGGCATTAGATACTGGAGGCAGAGTTCTGGTCCTGTTAATTCCTTTTAAAAACAGCAAGAAAATACCTGTAATAAAGCACTAGTGACTACTAGTAGAAATACTTCACTTCTATATTCATTCCCAGAAGAGAAATGTATTTGATGTCTATTTTTATGACTACATTCTCATTTTATTATTTTTTTTTAGCTTTTTGGCAGCTGGGGATATAATATCTGCAGTACATTAATGAGCCCGATTCACAGATTAGCAATGTCAGCAGAAGGACTGTTATTCATTTCAAGGGGCTTTGAACCAAGCTCTCTCAGTACTTTAGAGCCATCACTGGTCATTAGGACACATTCTTATTCTTTAAAAACATTCTCTCCGGTGTATTTTAAGCTATTACAGAATGACAGTCACTCTTGTTAAAGACTCTTTTGTCAGGTTTTGCAGGCAGGACTGAATTATATGATGACTAATTCAGTTCTTAGGTATTTACTCTGTGATCAGAAAAGTAAAATGTAAACCTTTCTGGCAGACTGAATAATTAAACTATTGCAAGACACTCCATACACCCCCCAAACAACACAACAAATCTACTAGGAACTTGATTATCTTGGCTTGAAAAATTAAAAATTAAATGCAAAGGTGGCTCAAAACCATGTGTGAGAACTTCAAATATGCTAAAAGACATTTCTATGAGCTTGGTTTCTTCTGCCTCTGTGTCTCAAGGTTTAATAAAGTATAAACTGAGTCAAAATGGCCCTGGTGATTGGGGTATTCATGTTCTGAATAGCTCCTGATGGAATAATGTGAACAATTCCATAATGTCAGGTAAATTTTCTGGTTTCAGATGACACAATTGTGCACACACTACAGATGTACTGGCATGCTGCCCCTCCTATTTAAAAATAAATAGGAAAAATACAACGTTTACAGGAAATTAGTATCTTTAAGACCCTTTGTCTATCTGAAAGAGATTAGCTGTTTCAAGAGTTTCAGTGAGGGACAAAAACATTTACCCTGACACCAAATTGCTTGGGAAAACAACATATAAACGAGCATTTATAATATACAGTGACCATTGATTACTGGAGAACATGGGGGTTTTTTAAGCTTTTGCAACACTTGTATTCTTGCTTTGATGAGACTACCTTAGGTCTAGCAGCTAACCTCCCTGAAGCTGGAAAGATAGTTCTCATATTCATAGTTGAGTCCATGCATTGCTGTGCTGACCAAGGTCCATCCCTTAACCTGCAGAAAGCTTTTCTGGCTTTCATTGGAAAGTTTGTTCTGGATCTGACTGAAGAGGATGACAATAAAGCTGATGCAAATTGTCCTCTTCAGCTTCTTTATTACCTGCTGTCCCACCGTGCTGGTGTTTAGTGCCAGTTCCCACTGGATTCACAGCAAAAGGCCCAGCAAGAAGGTCCTCACCAGGCTAACCATGAGCTGCACCTTCTAAGACATTTGAGAAACAAAGAAATACACTTTTTTGGGGCAACTATATTTTCCTTTAATGTGTTTACATATAATAAACTTGCTGTGGACAGTGAAATTTGACATTTCCAGCTGAGAACTCTTGTGTCCCACCAGGACAGATGACCGATCATCACAAGAGACTTCTCTTTTTTTCTTTTTTTCACCTTGAGCAAGTTCCATTAATACCTCTTTGCCTCAGTTTTCCCATCTGCAAATGTTTACTTCCCTCAGCAGAACTGGCTGTTGATTTCCTTCTGCCTCCCACTGAATGCTGTTCCCAAAGACAAAGAGTTATTCAGCGCTAGAATTGGTGGTGCCGACATTTCCTGCACAGGGACAAAAAGACCAGCACTATTTTTACTGAGACCTTTTCTTCCCATTGTCCCTTTCTCTCTGAAGCTGTATTTTCCAGCTCTTTTTATTGTGGCTTTTATTATTTTTATTATTTTATTATTTTTCTTTTTTTTTGGTATTCGTTGATTGAAAATCCCAAGGGATGAGTTTAGGTTTCAATTAACTTTTATTAATAAAGATCATGCTACAGACTTATTGTTGGAGCAGGGCTGAGATCAAATCCACTGTTACTAACTGCATTTAGGATTCAGTGCTTGGAACAATGTGCCATGAATAAGTTGGCTGGACTTTTCTAGCTATTTCTCACTAAGAACACTGGATGTAAAACTGCATCATTTCTAGGGGTGGTGCCACCTAAAGAAATAGCTCAACACCCCTGTTTCCAAAGAAACATCCTCTCTTGGACTCATCTTTTCAGCTTGGTTTTGGAAGCCACAGGATCATCATCATCCTAACCACTCAGTCTCAGGTTGCTCCTACCTTTATTTCTTTAGTATATCCTGGCTTTATTCCCCCTAGAGCTTATGGATTCTATTGAACTATTTCAGGTCATCCTCATGTAGAGAAGTCTGTGTTCAGTAAGATTAACTTTGCTGCCCTTTCATAGCCACTAATGCTGATTGCCTAAAATGCAGCTTATGAAGATGGAAGTCTCTGTATAGAGACAAGAATTCTGTCTCAGTGACAGTGGCCTAGATTTTCTGTTAACACTTCATGTGGGATAGAAAAGTCAAGACCATGAGGAGGTGGATGATTAACATCAGAGGTGGCAAAGAGGAATAAGAATTTCTGTAATTGGGGCTGTGTTCTGCCCCTGAGCAACTGTTTGGTGTTAGGATAATCACTGCTCCACTCCATCCCTCAGTTTTACCTATTTCAAAGTGGAAGAATCCTCCCTCTTCCCACTGCACACTGGACTGAAGCTTTGACATGGCATGAAGCTTTTTGGATGACACTTTAATGACAGGGCAAGTTTGGGTTGGTTTGGGTTTTTTGGAACACATCTTTGACCCAGCAGAACAAGTTGGGCCCTTGGTCTCTGTTAAGGAACACAGAATACTCAAGGAGGACTATCAACCAGCTACTGCTGAGGACATTTGGTGATGCGACTGGAGAATCAACGCCATATCAATAGTTACCTAGATCACCACTATGTGATATTATAGGCATGAAAGGTACATAATTGAAAGAAAAATAAATTTATTTTTGCCTTTTAATGGATCTGGAAATGCCTTTTTTTTTACCCAGTAATTTCTGTTCTGGTCTGTGCAGTCTCCACAAGCGCTGGTTTTGGGATTATTCGTATCACATCATTCTTCTAGCTAGCATATTTCCTAACTTTTCTGAGGATAAAAGAGGTGATATCAAGGACAAGGAGTTTTCCTTAAGTGATGACCACATGCACTAATTTGAGGGTATTTTGGAGGCTTTTGGTAAAGTGTGATTCAGAGGACACAGACTCCTGACCAAGGGCGCACTTCTCTTTCTGGGGGTTAACCTTTCCTTTCAACTTGGAAGAAAAGAAACCAGAACAATAAAAACCACACTCAGGGTGAGGTTTGCCCTGGGACTGGGAGGTCCAGACGTTAGATAAGAAGCCTGGTGCATAAAGAAGTTTCAGCAGTTACAAAGTTTTGTTTTGCCTTGTTTTTGTCAACGAGCAACAAAGATGAAAGAAAACACCCAACCCAACTCTGTGTTTATAGCCAGCAGAAATCTCCAACTGCAGGTCACATCACGGATGGTGAAGAGTAAGTTACAGGCAGATGAAGGGATATGGCACTGCAAAAATGTGAAAGGTTCCCCCTCCCCATTTCCTCTCTCTTCTTTTATTGATTTCCTTTTCTCACATCAAGCCCTTGCTGTCTTGCACACAAGCCAGATCCAATTACCCTGTCATGGTTTTCCTAAGGCTACTGCTCTACACTAGAGTCCTTTCAAGTAATGTTGCCTTTTACCATGGGAAGTATTCTCTCCTGTGCTTAGGCATGGGAATATGCCCAGCAAGGCACTGGGGATAGTTTTTATTTTAGTACTGAATATCTTCTCCCAACCCAGACACTCCAGAGAGACACAGAGGAACGTAAATGGGCTTTGAGTCAGACCCACAAATACTTTTAGTTTAGAAAATAAGTGGTGACTGGGAAAGCAATTCCCTCAGGGATAAGTTCAGAGGGAGTCAGAGACCAACCAGAAACTGTAGCTCAGGCTCCCCTGTTTATATGTACATACACACACATGTGTAGATAGATGTATATGTTTAACTCTCTGTGTATATACACACACACACACAATTGTAGGTGCATGTCTGTGCAATGCCTATATAATTATACATTTGTGTGTGCATTTGTGAGCACATAGGGACACACAAAGACTTGTAAGTCATGTAGTTTCATATTTTGCTGCTTTCCAAGCTGTTTCCCAAACAAAAGTAGCTTTTCAAGAAAACGACCAGCTCTAGCCAACACACTATTTCATCTTATCATCTGAGAGAGACACCAGGCAGATGTTGTAACCTTGGCACTAGCTGGTAGTAGCCGAGAAAGTCCATCATGATTCCAGGAATACATCAGCCCTCTGGTTCCTCTGTGCAAGGTTGTTATTTCTGCTTTTAATTCCTTCTGGGGCTTTAGCATGCAATAAAGCATCTTCCCAAATTAAACGTAATAGGAGGTACTTCTAATGAGGAAGCCTGACATCACCTCATTCCCCTTGACCATCCTGATGCCACCAAGGAGGTGGAGTGGTCTCAAGGGCAGGCTGCAGATAGGAGTGATGAATTTTGCTTCCCACTCTTCCACCAAGAAAAGAACTGTCTTGAGCAAGGCTTTGTGCCTCAGTTTCTCTTTTCCTGGCTGCATCTTCCAGCCTGTGAACTTCCACCAGGTGAATCACCATGTTTTTCTGGCATTGCTGAATGTATTGGCTGTCCATGGAAACAGTGAGACCTCCTGCTGTCCCAATACACATGTACACCTCCCAAAACCACATGGCCTGGGGACTGTGTTATGTGCGTACACTTCACGTGCCAGTACTACAGGCCTTCAGAAAAAAACACCCAGAAGAAAAACAAACATCTCAATTCCCTATTGTTCCACCAACTCAAATGAAAAGGGCAGTGCAGAGGAGCCACGCTCACCTCCTCATTTCAGAAGCTGGAGCTCAGCTTCCAATCCCCTCACTCACTTTCTCAGGTTCCCTATAGAAATTCATCTAATGTGCTGTGCACTGTGAGTTTGTCCAAGCTTCACCCACAGACCAGCATGCTGGACCACTCCACGCTCCCTCAGAAGTCTCTCTGGCAGGCACACCAGCCACCTAATTATTATCCTTGACCTTGGGAAAAAAAAAGCATCTGAGAGTATTTAATAACAACCCTCATGAGCTGAGGTGGCTTTACGATTACGTTGCATAATGTAGTCATGAGAAGAAGGTTACCAGGGTGATACTGGTAAACATCAGCCTTAATTCTCTCTGAAATATAATTGGAGTGATCTCCCTTTGTGGCTGGGGGTGAGGAGAAAATTGGATGGATATATTTCCAGTTACCAGAGATGTGAGTGAAACATGCTTCTCTCCACTACTGATAAAATTAGTCACTACCTCTAAATGCTCTGGGTTTGAACTGTCTGGCTCCCTCTCCACACACACAAGGCAGTGGGTGAGCATCACTGAAATGAGACAACAGCCTTGGCTGCAGCACAGCTGGGACCTTTCCACCCTGTTACTACAGCTCCTCTTTACAGTGGCCCTCTCAGACTCTCCTATTTGTCCGAGAAGTCATCAATCCCAACACATGTTTCAAAAAATATCATCCTTGCAGCCCTTGTGACCTTCTTGCAATTTTCCTGGTGCAATCCTTTTGCCTTCCCTGGGTTGCAGTGTGTGACACATGGAGGAATCTGCTACTGGCAGCTGCCTGTTGTCCTCCCTCCTGGCTCTCTGTCCCAACTACAGCTCTGAAGTACCTGAGTCATCTCTGGAGTCCTTCTACTACTATTAGTAGTGCCAGCTCCTTGCTCTGGTAGGACATGGAGAAGCCACGGGCATGGCAAAGGAGGAGAACAGGAATGTTGAGAGGCTTGCTGGCAAAGAATTCAGTCCTAGAATCATAGAACCATTAAGGTCAGAAAAGACCTCCAAGATCATCAAGTCCAACCATCAACCCAGCACCACCATGCCCACTAAAGCATGTCCTGAAGGTTTTTTTAACACCTCCAGGGATGGTGACTCCACCATTTCCCTGGGCAGCCAGTTCCAATGCTTGACCACTCTTACGGTAAATAATGTTTTCCTAATATCCAATCTAAGTCAAATCCTCTCCAACTCCATCTGGTCACCATCATCCATTGCTGATTTTCTCTTCTCTTGTATTACCAATGAAAGCTTTCTATGGACTTGGTGCCACTAGAAGCACCATCAAGGTTGCTTCCCAGAAGAAGAACAATAGACATTTTGCTGTGGAATGCACCTTTCCCTGGAGCTGTCCTTTCTTAGTTTCTTAGCCCCTTTTGGGACCTTTCTGGCTCTGATGTCACCTGCTCAGATTCTCACCACAAAGCTGTGGTTTTTCTTCCTTGT
>NW_009952259.1:2022691-2024786 GCF_000747805.2 Chaetura pelagica
GAACAGCAAAACCTGGCAAAGTCTGGGCCTGGTTGCCTGCATTTTCTGCTCCAGCCAGAGCCTCTACCTGAGGCCAGGTCTCTCACCCTGCCTGTGCTACAGCTCTCTCCAGATACTTTAGGCAGTGAGTTATTTATCATATTTTAATATAATTTTACATTTTTATTTATGTTTAGAGCAGGCATTTAATGCCACAACCACAGGGGCTCAGTGCTGTCCAATTACACTGTGGTTTCACTTCCTCATTGACTCAGTTCTAGAGTTAGCCCAGCACAGTGTCACGTAGGTGCAGCAACTAAGTGTGGCACACATATCAGTTGGCCTTGACCAACTTGCTCACTCTGATGACTTCCATCAAGGTCTCAAGGTGGAATTATTCAGCATCTCCTGTTAATGTCAAAGTGAACACAGTAACACAAAGTTGCCTGTGTTTTCTGGTGTGGTTTCTGCCAGCTCTGCTGCAGTGTCTGTGGAGAAGCAGGGGCTGACACAGGGTGTCCTGGTGGATCTAGGTGGCTGGATCCCAGCAATGCAGCAGATAGCACTAGGAGTGCTGGTGGTGATGAGGTATGGAGAGAGAGAACTGAAGGACGAGTGGACAAACCCATGGCAGGCATACACTTCCAGTGCTTGCAGCTCTCCCATCTCCCATCTTCCAGGCAATTTGTGAGCTTCAGTCCCACTGCCAGGAGACAGAAACCTCTTTTTGGCAGAGCAGCCAGCCCATCTGCTTCCTATTGCTTCTGCTTCCAGTCAAACAAAGTCTTCTCTGCTGTAGCTTTCCACCAGCTCCAGGTAACCTCAGCAGGATCAAGCTGTGCTGGCTGTGAAGTCCAAGCTCTGGGAGGCTGGGCCAGCATCCAGCACTGCAGTATGTCTGTGCTCTCCTTCTCTGTTCCTCAACAGACCTCTCTTGGTGTCGAGCCACACTCGTTGGCACAAACACCTCCTTCAGAGCTGCTTTCTGCTCCCCAGTTAGAAGGCTGTCAGCAAGAAGACCATCACTCCTCCTGCAGCTTCTGACAAGCCTGGACATAGCTCTTCTGCTGCAGGAGATGAAAGGAGCCCGGCCTTTGTCTCACCCAGCAGCTTCTGTGCCAGCCAGAAACTAACTCCTCTTCCCACTGCATGTGTGTGGGGAACAGCTCATGGGCTCTGGGAGCCTGTCTTCATTCCTTATTCAAAGGAGCACACTCTCTACAGAACAGGGCTGTCTAATACACATTTTTCCCGTTTCCCCTCTCCCCAAGCCTCAAAAGAGCTGCAGTTCCTGAGTTAGAGATTTCACGGAGTGGAGGTGCTTTCTAGTAGTTACTGCAGAGCTGAGCATCAGGCATCCTAGGTTCTTTTTGATGATTCATTTAGAAGGAATAGGAGAGGATGGGTGTGCAATGCTTTTCCCTCTAGAGCAGGAAGATGCTTTTACCTCTAGATCACCAGCTCTGATCTGCTGTAGGCTGGTAGCAACAAAACCTCCTTGTGCTCTGAGGGCTCCTTGGCAGCAGGTGTGAAATGAGTTGAGTGACAATTCTGTACATTAACTTTACCACTCAGCATAAAGATCACTGGGTAGTACAAAAGAAATGTTGCTTTAATCTCCTGCAGCTGTACAGAGGTCCTGGGTTTTGTCAGGCACTGGCAGGAATGATGGTTTGGGGGGGGAAACAAGATCTCAACACCATCCCAGGGTGCATCAGAGTCTGCACATGGCCCACTAACTTCAAAATTTTGGCTGCATTACATGGTAAAACTGACTGATGGAATATGTAGAGCTGAAACCCAGCTGCAATAACTGATTACCCTATGCATTCCATCTAACTCCCCAAGAAGTGGAACAAACATGTACACACCTCCTAAAGCTTGTAAATTCACTTAATGTCAGATAAAATATACCTGCTTCCAGTGGTGGTGTAAATCTGAAGTAATCCCACTGGAGTCTAGCAAATGTAAGGTCAGTGGGGCTGACTAGCATTAAACCAGCATCATTAAGAATAATTTTTGAGCTATAAAGAGTGACAGATAAATGTCCTTTGAATTCCTGACCCCACTACGAGAATGAAATACAAGATGTGGAAACTCTTTGAAACAGAAATAA
>NW_009952259.1:2024835-2039909 GCF_000747805.2 Chaetura pelagica
TTCTATCTGTAAGGAACAAGGCAAACTTAGAAATTTAAATCATTTAACACATTATTTCCTTCCTCATTTTGGCGCCGATTGAGTTTATTGCACAATTTCTCCCTCCTCCCCCTGCCCTGGGCTGTTCTGCAGCCTGGCAGGGCTGTGGGTGCTGTTGCAGGAAGGCACTCAGTGTTCCTGGGGAATGGCAGCTTTGAAAGATTCCCCTTTTAGTCTCCCAGATTTCTTCACTGCTTTCCTGATGTCTGATCTCCTATTTCCTTCACTACCTGCTGAGTAGCAAACTTGGGACCGACCTAAGTGGGGGAATGTTTGACTACCCTGTAATACTATGACAGCAAAATACTGGGTTTGTAGCCATAGCTTAAACCTCAAGCAACTTCTTGGAGGGGTTTCTTCCAACCTTAATCAGGTGAAATTTTACTAGGATGAATTATTCTGTGCAATTTTGCCAGGAGGAATTATTCTGTGCTAGGAGTTCTTGCCAACACTGCTCTGTTGGTCAGGCATCCCTCCCTTCACCCCTGCCTGAGCCAGCCAAAGGTTGTAACATGGGCTGCAATTGATAAACATTCTTTTATAAAATTTCTTTTTGATTTTAGGTTTATTTTCTAGATTTACTGTTTCAATCCAGGGAGATTTTTATGAAAAGCAATTGCTCGGGGAATATTTTGGTTATTTTACATAATAGGAAATATAAAAATTACATAGCCAGTGGCCTGAGCAAAGGAAAAATATTCCCAGGGTGGGGTAACTCCCATAATATTTCAATGAGAGTTATGAATAGTTTTCAAGATCAGCATAATTTTCTGCATTTTTTCCCAGTGCCCTGTGGGTGTTGTAGAATTAATGGCCATTTCAGTCATTATTTAGCCATGGAAAAGAGATCATTTTAATTTGGAAGGTGGGATTGGCTTTGCTTTCCTTACAGGTACATTCTCCCCTCTTGCTTTTCCATGACTTGTTTGAAGTTTTTATCAGATTTTTTTCCACCAATTGATTTATGTTTTTTCCTATTCAGCCCTCTGTTTAAGCCTTCTGTGGTTTTGAGAATTCCCTGAAACACTGAGCATGAATTTCTGGTGAGACCAAAGTTACTGTTCTCAGGAAAAGTCTCGATGATCTTAAAGGTCTTTTCCAGCCTCAATGATTCAATGATTTGAAAAGCACCCAGGGTAGGTTTTGAATTATAACCATTTCAAATAAATTTCCTGTGAACTACGCCTACAGGAAATAAATGCAAATCTGTTACCCATGGGTTTCTTAACTAAAGCTCTTTGCATTCCACAGCTAATAATAAGTGATGATTTTCAATTGACAACTTACTTCCTCTCCGGTGTCGTTTAGGGAAAGTGTCAAGGAGAAAAGTGTCAGGGAGAGAAATAATAATAATAAATGGCTGCTGGCCTGGCTGGGTTTCCTGCCAAGGCTGCCTTTGCACAGATGGCTTCCTGTGATAGCTCTGCCTGGGCACTGCAGCTCGCTGGGTACCAGCTCAGATATCTCAGCAGGGAAGGTTTGATGGCTGTAAAACATCTGTGGGATGGAGCTCAGGCTGCGGTTGGGTCATTCTGAGCTTCTTGGACCTGTAGCAGAAAAATGGATGAAATGTTTGCCCCTGTGTTTCTCTGATTTCTGGCAGCAAAGAAGGGTTAAGGGGTTTAACTTCCCTGTGTTCTGTATTTGCACAGGAGGGATACAAAGAGTAAAGTGAGGTATGGAGCAACCAAGTGCTTTGTTTCAGGAGCCATAAGAGCCAGCGTGGGTTATGAACTGTGCAGCTTAACATGATGTGGCAGCCAAGAGCTTTTATTTCTTATTTCCACTATGCTTTCTTGGCAAGCCCCCTTTTAGGTGAAGGGAAGTAGGACATAGCACTGTTGTCACAAATTTTTATCTCTTTACTCCCAGAGTTTCTTCTCTCCTCGTATTCCTCTTGGCCTCAGTCCCACTGAGGTACACTGTTTCATTCCTTCTGAAAGCCTGACATTTCTTCCTTCTAAAGCTTTTGTTTTGCTTCAGTTTGAATAAGCTTGTACAATTGATTGACAGACAAGCAGCCAGAGGGATGTTATGAGGGACAACCTCTTCCAAGTTGCCTTGGCCAACATGTACCTGCAGCCTATCACCTCTTGCCTGTACTGGCTCATATCTAACCCAGCTTACCCAAAACTTGGGGGAAATTGTATTACAGGCAGAAATCACTAACTTTGTGTGCTCACATTTATTATAAAGCTTAAAACTCTTCTTTTTCACCTCCTTTCTCAGAAATTCTAGTTTTCTAACACGCCGCCTGTTTTCCTTTAATTGCACAGCAACAACAAACCACTGCCTTCAATAGCCACACTGGACTCTTTCTATCACCTCAATATTTATTGCTAACTGACCCATGGAACTTATTCAGCATCTAACCCTCTTTTTTTCTTTCCTTTTGACCACAATCCATCTCCCCCATGTGCATTCCCCCTTGCTCCCTGTATCTCATCCCATCCCATTAGCTCTTGGTGCTGAATAGCCTGTTCCAGGACATCAAACTTTAATTTAAACAGAAGATGATCAATAAGCTTAGCAAATTGCCTATGGCAACATCAGCAGTTTGAATCAAAGGGTTTTATAGGTAATTTAAAGGGCATCCTCGTTCACCCCCATGATGTGGGATATACTCATTGCTTGCTTTGCCAATTATAGCTCAGTTGGCTGAACAAGAGGAATAAGAGCCTTTTTCCTCCACACACGAGCTGGGAAATGCTACACAGCCTCTACTCTAGTGGTTTGGAAACCACAAAAGGCAGGGCATCTCAGGGGGGAAAAAAATCTAACTCAAAGGACTTGTTAAAAAACCCTTTACATCAGAGCTTAGAATCAGTATCAGTGCTAAAGAAACAGAGATGTAACATGCTCCTCAGTCCAAACCCCTTCTGCTGGTGCTGGGGCCACCATATTTTCATGTAACAGAGGAGAGACTGTATTTTAATCTGTTTCCAGAATCTTATCAGTTTGATTTGCAGACATCCTTGGTAAATCCACAATGTTTATGTCAGAGAGTTTACATCTGTCACCCCAGTTTTGAAGATGCTTTGTTCAGACCAAGTTTCATAGCCATTGGTCTGGATGATGATCATTTAAAGCTGCAAATATATTTATATTTAACTTCCCTTGAGGACACAAAGAGCTGGTGTGAATACAATTGTGAGGAAAATGAACCAGTGAGTTGGACCAATGGCTCAATAATGCCAACAGCTGCCTGACACATGGGTGAGGGCTCCCAGCTTCCCTCCATCTTTTATCTTCTGTACCAGCAGCAGATGCATACTGAAGACCTATCACATTGCCTTGAGCTACCAGCTGTCTTTTTTTGGAAGAAGAAACTTGTTAAAGCATATGGGAGGAAGGAAAAGAAATGGCATGAAATCAGGTCAGTCTGAGAGTGAGGCAGGAGGTGGCTGCCCACCAGCCCACAGGAGAAAGCAGAAACTTCTTTAGAAGATGTTCTGCAGCATTTATGAAACCTTGTGTTACAGAAGGGGGTTCTTGGGGCAGGGAGTAGCAGCAGCAAACATCTCTGGCCCATGTTTCAGACTCATAAACATTGTGCCCTGTTATTTAGGATCATGGGGCCCAATAAGGCCCTGATAAGAGGGGATATGCGGCTCTAAAGGCACTTAGCTCCTAGCTGGCTGTAGGTCGGAAATTACACAATGGATGTTGAAATGTTGGCTTGTTGAAAAGTTGTCATTCGAGTAATGGATGCATTATTTCCTGTTTTTGCTGAAAGCTAAAGTGAAACATGATTAGCAAGAGAGAAAGCAACCTTGGCAGCCAAACAGAAAAAGCACATTTTGGGTGTCGGAGCCAATTAAAATTGTTTATGTAGCCCTTGAACAATATTTTTCTCCAAATCATTATAACTGAGAAAATTCATCATAATACAGCCAGGCTTGCTGCTCCCAGACCTGATCCTGTGCTGTGCTGTGTGCCACCAGCTCCCATGGATGAACCAAGGACATGCTGCAATGTCCAAGACTCTTGTAGGGATGAAAAAGAGGACGTTTGTGACTGGAAGGGTTCAACTCCCATTTCTTTTGGTTCTGGGTAGATCCTGAGCATACAGGAATTCTTTACTGTGAGGGTGACGAGACACTGCAGCAGGTTGCCCAGAGAAATTGTGGATGCCCCTCACTGGAAGTGTTCAGTGGCAGGTTGGATGGGGCTTGCAGCAACCTGGGCTGGTGGGAGGTGTCCCTGCCCAGGCAGAGGGGTTGGAACTAGATGATCTTTAAGGTCCCTTCCAACCCAAACCATTCTATCATTCTATGTTTCTGTGATACAAGAACTTTAATTTGTCTTCATGAATGAAATGTATAAGAATTTTAGTTTACAAATTTTCTTTTTTCAGCCTTACCTTGCAGGCAATGAGATCATCTCCTTTCAATTCTGCAAACTCACAGTTTAAGAAATCTGCTCTTTCTTTTGATACTTGAGTCCATACCCTGCTTGATTCTCCCATGGATGCTCAGAGATTGAGCTTCTGATGATGTAAGGTCTAGCTTCTTTTCCTGCTATCAGAAAACAGTCCTTTAGGAAAAAAAAAATGGGTGGACAAATATTACTGCTATTTAGGATGATACCCATCTGCTCCTCTCATAACAAATTATTGTGCTTTCCATTTGCCTCTGAATTATCAGTTTTCATTACTGGATGTGCAGTTATATGTGCAATATTTTAATTTATTTTTATGAATTGGCCTGGTTTAATGTTGTGCTTGTTTCTGAAGCAAAGTTCAATCTGGTTGTGGAAATGTTTACCCCTTTGGTAAAAGTTATACATCTCCTCACACAGACAAAAGTGAATGGATCGATACAGAAGAGAAACACTTTTTCTACCAAAGCAATAAACATGAAGAGCAAACACATGCAAAATGAATGCTGCTTGTGTCTGGACTTGCCCAAAGTTATGTTTTTCTGTAAATGTGTTTTTCTTGCTGCCTATTTCTGTCCTGTTCAGTGTGTGTGTTTATGTTAGCAAGCAAAGCTTGTTTTGTTTCGAGACTTTCAGAAAGAAAAATGATTTGGGTGTGACTTACCCTGGGAATGTTCTCAAAACAAAGGGTTGGGTGGGTGTTCAGGCTGTTTTGACTTGCCCTTGGTACAGTCTAGAGCAGAAATGGGGCAAGTGGACTGACAGATCATTCTGCTGGAAGCAGAAATCCTGGGCTCAGGCTCCAATTCCCAGGTTCTGGTTACATACAGTGCCAGTGAAGCTCTGGGAGAAGCTTGTGTAGGAGCAGTCCCTGCACTTAAATACAGGCCAGGGCATTTTTATAGTACTGGCTGCTTATTTATTAGCAGTCATAGATTAGTAGTTGCACCTTGGCTTGGGTTGGAAGGAACATTTAGAGGTCATCTAGTCCTCCTCCCTGCAGTGAGCAGGGACATCTTCAACTAGATCAAGTTGCTCGGAGCCCTGTCCAACGTGACCTGGAATGGTTCCAGGGATGGGGCATCTACCACCTCTCTGGGCAACCTGAGCCTGTGCTTCACCATACTTATAATAAAATATATAAATATACAAAGTTGGCTGAAGGGAGGAATTAACCATAGTCTTCCAGGCTGGGCCAGTGTGAGGATTGAATGACCAGACACAATAAAGGAAAGGTCATCGTGGTGGAAGTAACTGTAGAGGACAACAGGCACAAATGGAGCTGAGGGGATACTTTAGCAGATACACCAATGTGGGATGATGAGGGAGGAACAGGCATTGCTGGCAGTCACACAGCAACAGGGATGATTGCCAAAGTGTGTGATGAGTTGGGACAGTCATCAGGGGGCTCTCAGAAAAGGAGGAGCTTAATGTCATAATTAGAACTGACCTATGGTTCATATGGTTGTTAAGATCACTGCTGCTAGATGAGAGTCTCAGCTCAGCTCTGTTCCCACCTCTGTCACCAAAACTGGAACCAGTCATCTCATCTGGAACAACCAGACCTGAAGTCCTGGCTGACAGATGCACCAACGTGGCCATAACTTGATGTGAATTTGCTTCCCAAAGAAGTCTCCTTGGCATGTTCCTCCAGTTCTCTTCCTTCACTCAGAAACACGTTCCTGGGTCCTGAAAATGTCTTTACTTTGTTGCTGCTCTGCATAGAAAAAACCCAAAACAACAAACAACTTCTGTTAGCCACAATCTTACACACAAAGAAAAGTTTTGATCCAAAGAATAAGCAGAATTACTTAGTAACAGAATGGTGAGTACAAAGTCAGTAATGAGACATGATGTGCATGTTCTTACCTGATCAAACAAGGCATTTTTTTCTATGAAGTGCATTAGCCCCAAGTGGGTCTAGCAGTTTTCTTTGCTAAATGTATTTCCCTGAAATAGTCTATGATGGGGTAGAGAAAGGAGCAGCCTGTTAAGCCCACAATAGCCTACAAACCACTTTGAATGAAACAATTGCTTGTCTAAAAGCTAATGATTTGGTCAAATCATTGCTATTCTGAGGTTGTGGGTTTCATATTGCTGTCATTGTGGCATTAATACACTGAGAAATTCAGATAGTTTATCAGCATCTGTTAGGGAGCGGAAGGAAATTAGGACAAAAGCCTGTTGTTTATTCAAGGTTGTGTTTTATTTATCCTCTGGCTTTTAAAAGCCTCTTCTTTTATGTGCCTTATGGGCACACAGGCTTCAATTTAAAAACATCACCACTAAAACAAACAACCAAACTGACAAAAGTCATCTCAGGGAAGAGCAGCTGAGATGTAAAAGCAACTTGGTATTCCCAATACCCCTTGAGGTAAAAGCCTTCTGCTGAGATTTGAAGGACAATGACCCCTAGGTCAGACCAGATGGGGAAATCGTGACTCCCTAGCAAAGAGGATGTTCTTCCTTTGCCTCTCCAGGCTTTAGATCTGTGAGCTTTTAGCAATTCAGGCTCCTGAGAGGGAGGTGAAGAGGTTGTGTGGGGGATGCAGGACAGGGGGATGTGATCACATCCCTTTGCATACTGTCACCATGCTAGTACAGGGCTTAATTAAGCCATAAGCAGTTCCATGTATAATAGGTGGAAAAAAACAGACAGGAAAAGTAGAGATAGAAGGGCAAATCTTTCTATTTCTGTGGACAGATGATAAGCACAAAACGTTGTGAGTTTTCTCCCTGACACTATCTGATTTTCCAGCCTCTTCTCTGGCAGCTCCAGGCTCTCATATTTTCCTTTTTCTTACCCATAGTTAAACCATCAAACAGCAAAATTTTGGAACAGTCTAAAATCGCCCATTGACAGATTTTTTGTTTGTTTGTTTTCTGTTTGATTACTTCCATTTCTGATCCATCAGGGATTGTCAGGAGGGCTGTGCTGCAGATAGCCTCAGTTGAGTAGAAACAGCTATTAAAATTCTCCTCCAGGAGACTCTTCTGCATTTCTTGTCACAAACTTCACAAATTCCACAGCTTCTCCTTCACCACCACCTCATGTTCCCAGACCCAGCTGGCTGGGGTAAGATCTAAAAGTCCTCACCTGTGTTCCAGCAAGGTGGGAAACCCTTTCTGACCTGCTTTCCCTTGTCCCCATCCTATGCTCCCTGGCCATCTCTCCAGAACAAAGTGGTGCCTGGGGACCACCTTACCTGTGATGGACACCAACAGAATCCTGCATGCACTGCTGAGAATCTGGGGACTCCTGCAAGAAGCATTTTGCAGGTCTCATGCAGTTTTCCAGTCCTGGAAACCTACTGTAACAGGACAACCAACAGTTTAAAGCTCACTACAATAATGCTAATCATGGTAGAGAAAAAATGTAAAAGCATCTATGAAATCTCAGGTGTCAGTTGCAGCAGATGTTAAGGCCCCTCACTGAGTCTGAAGTTGTTACCTGCTGTCTTTTTTCAAACATTGCATTTGCGTGGCAGTTTGTTGTGATGGGTTATCTTCACTGCTTTGTCTACTTCAATTAAAATCCTGACATATTCTCACACAATCAGCCCTGAGGACTGACTCTTTTTTAATCCTGCTGTAAAAATCTATCTATTCCAGCCAGTGAGGGCTTGAGGCTTTGGCGTGGTGTTAGGAAGACCTCCCTTTGTGACTGACCTCAGTGTCACTCTGAGATTGTAATGAATGCTGAACACCTGCCCCTCTTCATCGGTGTCAGGATGGGAACACATTCCACAATAGCCATCAAACCCAGTGTCAAAAGAGGCAGCAGTTTTTCTGGATTCCTGATCTCTCTGATTCCCACTGCTGGACTAATACATATTGTAGTGTGTTTTTTTTTAAGAGATCTGATCTGAAGGCACAGTGAGAAAATTGGACAGTTCAACAGCAGATCTCATCTCTGCACATTCAAATTCCCAAACACACAGCCAGCAAAAGCAGAGTGAACCACTGCAGCTGGAGAATCAGCTTAAAAGATCAGGGGAGTTTTCCAGTCAGATTCTGTATCATTAACCAAATTCAGTGTTTCTATTGCATTTTGTAGAGCATGCTGAGAGCAGGCTGGCTCTCACTACGTAATCCCAATGTAAGTACTCTGCACAGTTTTCCAAGTCTGTTCCTAAGGGTGGGTGAGTGTGTTTATGGATGGATGTGTAGGGCCTGGTCAGTCTAATAGATGATATTATCATAGAATCATTATTATAGAATGGTTTGGGTTGGAAGGGAACTTAAAGATCATCTATTTCCAAACCCCCTGCATGGGCAGGGACACCTCCCACTAGACCAGGTTGCTCCAAGCCCCATCCAACCTGCCTTTGAACACTTCCAGGGATGGGGCAGCCACAGGTTCTCTGGGCAACCTGGGCCAGTGTCTCACCACCCTCATGGTGAAGACTTTCTTCCTAACATCTAACCTGAATCTACCCTCTTCCAGTTTATATTGATGTATCTCAGGATGGAGAGTAGATGAAATTAAACTATCTTATTATGCCAACTGGTGTTAGAAGAGAGTCAGTTTTCTACCCACTACTGCTTCTGTGCTGTATTCACACACCTTGTGACATACCTACCTCTTGTAAAAAACCTTCAAGGGAGACATGCCTGAAAGGTATTGAAGTGTAGAGGCTGTGTCACCCAAGGATCTTCATCATCTTGCTACCCAAAAGCAGCTCTTCCCCTTGACAAATGTTGCCTGACAAGGGTGGCTTTCCCAGTGGAAACTGATAGAGCATTAGGGAAGAGATGGCACCAGTTTGCAAAATAAGCCTTTGAGTGGAAGGGCCTCACTCTGCACTATTGCACACACTGAGGTTTCTTTATGTTCTGTTGAGGAAACACAGCAATGTTTGGAGAAGCCGAGCAGGGAGGCAAAGAGGAACCAGGGCTCTTTTAAAGTACTCTGGCCACAAACAAAAGTCCTACACCTCTTTTTTCTGCACTCTATCCCATCCGTGTGCAGGGACCAGCAGCCAATTGCATTATAGCCCTGCTGATTACTTATGATTCCCTTCCTGTGAGGACAGGCCCTGATGTGTTGTTTTTTGATAACACTGGCTCCTTTGGAGCAATAGTGCTGGTACAGTTTCCTGCCTAATCGGAGAGCAATTACTGTACCTCAAAAGGGAAAACATTCAGAAGAACCTAGTTTTAGCTCAGAAGTGATAACAGGAATATTTTCTTGCTAAGCTGTGGTTACACTTGAGCTCATTCAAGTATCTCCCATGGCAAAACATGACAAAAATCAAAGAGATGGGAGAGGCTGAGGCTTGTTCTTATCTACCATGTTCCATCAGGATCCCTTGCTGGTTGTATGGCTGGGGAGCTGGCATTTTGTTGGTACCCACCATTTTCAAGAGAACATGGAATCTTTTCCCTCCGGGTCTCTGATCTAAATTTGCTCTAGTTTAGGAGTGAACAGTGTTTGCTACTACTGATTTCCAATCTCTGTTTACTGACCTAGTGGCCTTGGCCAGCTCTTCACTGACGGCAGGTGACCATGTCCAGAAGCAGAAGACTGTACTTCAGTGATTTGCAGAGGTGCTGTTGCCTTTGCTTGGCTGGTAAACTCACTGTCATTTTCAGATTAATTTACTAAATCTGTATGGGAACAAAAATCAAAGATTAGTGGTGTATACAAACACAGTATTAGGCTGAATTTTTGGAAGTGGATAGATTTGGAAGAGACTATCTGAGGGAAAAAATAGTATCTGCTTGGACTTCTGGCACATTTCTGGTGATTCAGTGCTTTCTTTAGGACTCACATACTCAGGCATTTCCACCTCAGCCTGAGGCATGTGTTTTTGACCTCCTTGCTGGAGAACTCTCTGGCTACAAAGGGTGTGTGTCTGTGGTGAGAGAAGTGCTATCTTACTGAAGTTGAGCAGGGAAAGGAAATGACTCAGTCATCAAAAGGCCCTCCTTCCTCAGGGAACTGTCCTTAATCAGTATTATCCCGTTACAATAATACTATTTCAGAGGCACTGTGAACCAGAGCACGGCGTAGCCATGTAAACTGCTTCCTGTATTTGCCAAACAAAACAGCATTCAGCAATTAATAGAATTTAGCTATTAGCCCTGCTATGATAAAACAACAAACGGGGCTGCTCATCATGCAACCAGTCTTGGTGCAATCCTCCTCCCAGGAAAAGGCCTTTGCTTTTGGATCTGTGCTACCTGCTGCTCCAGGAAAGAATAAACAAGATTGCTTGCATTTCGCTTGGCTTAAAAGGTCAGAGCTACGAAAATTGTCCTCATTACCCTTGCAATTGCTACTGCAAAGCTTCCTCCTGGGATACCCTGATTAGTCATTGCTTTAATATTAAGCTGGGACCCATTGTGATGCTTGCCAGGGATCCTGTACAATCTCTACCTTTTGGTGCTTGATAGTAGGCAGTTCCAGAAGTTGGCAATGGAAGCTACGGAATAAAGCAGTGGATCCTTCAGAGCTCAGGGACCAGGAGTATTACAGAGTCTCAGCTCACCATAATTAACTCTGATTAGACACAGCCACAGATGGGCAGCATCTCAGCAACAAATGGTCCATTTGTTCTTCTTTGATTTGATAGGAGAGAAGCTCATAATGTGACAAGAAAATGTCACTTGTAACTTGCTCTTCCCTCCCCATTGCCCTTTTAGTACTGTCCCCCAGTCACCTCCCTGGCTGAGCAGGGGGGGACTGCAGATTGACTTTCCTATGAGTCTGCCTGCAAAGTCATACCAGGGATGAAACTGAAATTCCTGGTGCTGTGATCAAGGCTCTTGCAGCTGCATTTGGAATTGTGGTAGCATCTGAGGCCTGATGTAGGAAGAGAGGCTTCATGGTAGCAGCATGGAGCTTAACCCCTTCTGCAGACAGGCTCTGATTTGGAAAGCTTTGGAAAGTATGCAACAGGTGAATGCAGCAAATGGGGCTGAGTAAATGCTAAATAATAATAATAGTAATAATAATAATAGATAGCTAGATCAGAGCAACTGGTGTATGAAACACACTGGCCAAAAATCCTAAGCTAATTTTGACATGGACATTTTCAAATACACAAAGAAATCCTAAATGACATGATAAACCTGACCAGTGAAACTTCAAAGCTTTCTTTTTTTTCTTTGTAGATGCAAAAAAAAAATATTAACCAAATGTTTGCCAGAAAAGTCATTTGGGATGCCCCATTACCCAGGATGACTTCACCAGTGTGAGTTTTACTCCTGAGAATAGATTAGGTGCTAACCAAACAGACTCAGCATGGGCATTTCAGTGTGCTTCGTAGACATCTGCTTGGAAGCCTCTGCAGCAGCCTGGCTGCCAGGACAGAGCTTGGGCTGAGGGCTTCAGAACAAACCCACAGAGCTAAACTTTGAGTTTGGGTCTTGTTCTAGAGGTTGGGTTGTTTCTTTTGCTACATGTAGGAATTAGGTGATGCAAATGCACAAGGAGTAGAAGAGAGGAAAAGAACACAGGTCTTTGCTTTTCTTGGAAAGAAGGGCCTCAGCCAGTTTCTGGTTTTTGGCTCAATGTTCATGATAAAAATGCAAAATCAGTGCAGTGGATCTCCTCATTGCAAGAGATGAAACTAATGGCTTGCATTTACGGCTGATGTAACTTCACTCAAGTCAGCAGATCTGCATTGCAGAGTCTAACCATATGGTTGGGCCGTTTTATACACAATAAAGTTGAATTATGTTGATTCTGCTGTGACAGCTGTGATGTCTTGTTGCAACTCCAAAATGCCTCCAAAATTTCCACCATGTAATAACATAATATAATAATATAATGATATATATGAAGTATCTATGTATAATAAGAGATAACTGTGGTAACAATGGAGCTGCGTATTTGATGCTCAAGGCTGTATTTTGGAATTTCAAGAATAGCATCATGGAATTTGCAAAAAAAAACACCCCAAAAAAGACATTCCTTTAAGTACTCTGTATCCAAGGAAGATGTGAGCTGAGGGGAAAAAAAAAAAAGTCTGAATTCAAACAGCAAAGTTCAAAAAGAGATAATGGTGGTACAACGTAACCCATGGGAGAAATGGCTGATAACAAGAAGCCTCAAAAATAAATCATTTTCTCAGTACATTGGCTGTCAGCAAGGGTACAGAGCTACTGCTGATCTCCTATCCTTTAACTGAACTTCTGGGCACAACTTGACAAAAGTAAGAGTAAAATTCCTCTCTGCTTTGGACAAGGTCTTATCTTCACATTGCTTGGGAAAACAACAGTGGATTTTGGGGGGGCATTTGGGATTCTGTTCAAACACCACTGAAATCAAAGGGTTCTTTCCACTGGCTTTGGATTAGAAAATAAACTGATGGGGTGAGGAAGGATCGTCTTTGAAGGACTCAAGAGATGCTAATTCAGTTCTTGGCTGTGCCAGAGGTTCCCAGGGTGATCTCAGGAAGACTGCCTCATCTGCCTTTGGAAATTTTCCATTTGCATCATCAAATGACATTGCTTCCTTTCCACCACCTTTTGTATGGCTTGTCCTTGGAAATTGTTGGTGTAGGATCCATCTCATGCTCCTGTTTGTACAACATCTATCAAACTGGGATCCCAGCTGAGGTAAAAGTACAAAGAAGGACATTGCAGTGAATGGAATGAGTGATTTGGTGGGAAGAATGTTAATTATGAAATACTTTTTAAATTAGCAGTTCAACTAGTAAAATGTTAAAATATGCACTAGGTCTCTTAATTTTAAATCTTTGAGTCAGATTGGTCTCACTTTCTGTGCTGGAGTTAAAAAACAAGAGACATATTGACAAGAAAGTATCTTCAATTAATTCTTTCTTAACATTTCACCAAGTAAGAAATGTCCATTAGAGGGTTAGCAAATGTCAACTTTTGTCTTAATTGTTATCACACAAATACTTTATAGTT
The DNA here is from genome assembly GCF_000747805.2 of Chaetura pelagica. Classification (NCBI taxonomy): domain Eukaryota; kingdom Metazoa; phylum Chordata; class Aves; order Apodiformes; family Apodidae; genus Chaetura; species Chaetura pelagica. The sequence goes on from NW_009952259.1 coordinate 2,038,138, forward strand.
CTTCACAAACAATTATCCATGCCTTAAGTTGCAATCTTGGAGGGGTAGAAGAAGGCTAGGATTTCACATTTTGGTGTGAACCTGAAACATGCATCACATCTTGCAGTTTCTGAAGATGCAAGACTAGATTCTTCTCCTGAATTCACTGCTATAAATATGAATGGCACTCCATGAAACAACAATGAAACAAGAGTATCACTAACATTAGCAGGGCTTTCCAGAATTTATTTTAATGTTTATATGAAATCGTGGAAACATAACACCACAGAAAATCCCAGATATGTCGTATTCCTTGACCATACTCCAGTCATGTAGTTGAAAGCCATTCCAAAAAGTAGGTATATCTAAAGTCATAAATCCATCAGGTCTCCCATGTCAGCTCTCCCTGGCCTGGATTGCAGCCAGTATCTCTTGGATTTAGCTCAGGCTTTTGGGAAGGTGAAAGGAGGGGTTGATTTTCAGCCTAACCAGACTCAGATATCCCACATACTGTCCCTGTCTCAAAGTTGGCACAACCATGGTTAAGCTCCCATAAGCTACTTCAAACCATCACTGGAGTGGTGGCAAGAAGCACAGACCCCCCCACAAAACAAGCCCTCCAGAGTTGGAATAAAAAGGCAGCAGGTTATGACTTCTCCTTTGTCCTGAGGTACACAAAAGATGACTGTCTGGCATCTCCCTCCATCCTGCACATTTGACAGGAACAAACCCTCTCTCCATCTTGTTTGTAGTGTTGCATTTAGCATCTCCAGGGCTTGATTCAGTGGCAGGACTCATGAAGACTTCCTGTTTGCTACTCCTGCCACATATCCAAAGAATCAAAACTCTTCACCTCCTTCCAACAGCTTTCTGTGAGGAGTCAGTAATTAACAGCAGCAGTACCAGCAAGCCTGGGAGGTTGTTTCTAACAAGCAGGCACATTTTAAACAAAGAGTGAAATTTTTTGGGAGCTCTTTGAATAGATTCCCCTTCTTCATTAAAATATCAGAAATAGCATTCTTATTTCCCTCTACTTAGTTTCACCAGCCAAACTGGGATAGAAGAGCTTTCTCCCCTCTAAGTTTGCTAGCTATGTGTCCCATAATTACATTATCATTCAGAATAAATCCTGAGCAGTAGGGTTCCAAATATGCTTAATGTCTATCATCACCCAAGGCAGATTTGCAAATGAAACCCTTGTTTCTGATGGCAACTGATCAGGAAAATCTTCTTTCAAGATAATAAGGTTAACAGAGGAAGAGCAGAGGCACAATAAATCAAAGTCTTTGGCAATACAATAGGGGAAAAAAAAGTTGGTATGCTGGGATAAAAGGTACAGAAGCTACAGGTGGGTAACTATTGCACCTACCAGGATACAAAGCCAGTGTTTCCTGGGAGTAAAATGATGTTTGGCAAGATAACAACAGAGTAGAAAGCTAACATTTTGCTAGCTTTAATAGCAAAGAATACAAAGGGTCAGGCCCATCATGCCTTTGTTAAACCAAGTCCATAGAGACTTTGCTTGACACACCCAGATCTATCAAAAGAGCACGAACACACAGTTAGCTGCCAGCAGTAAGAGAATCTTGTCAGGTTCCCCAAAATTACTTTGAAAACAACTTTTCTTCAACATCTTACCTGTCCCTGGCTATTAAACATCTGCTCAACTGTAGCAATACTTGAAAGATTACTCAGTGATACAACTCAGAGTCAAATAAAAGGCTTTCTAGTGCAGGCTCATAGGTGTACACACATCTAGTAACATGGATCCCCTTCAGATGGTCATGTAAGGC
>NW_009952259.1:2040063-2055202 GCF_000747805.2 Chaetura pelagica
CACTCAGAGGAAAATGGTCTGTGCTTAGGTTAGGCAGCCAGTGTTAATCTAGGAAAGCTCCCTTTGAGACTACAAGAAAATGGTTGCTGGCATAAAACATTTGCAGATGAAAGCCTAGTCCTCCAAAGCTTTTCATAACATGCAAATATTCTGGCAGAACTCAACAGGGCTGCATAAAACCTCCTGGCTAATTACGTGCCTAAGTGGTTGCAAGTCAGGAGCATACATGGTATTGATACCAAGAAGCAGAACATGACTTATCTCTCACCAAAACCAGTATTGGAAAGAACTGCCAGGATGGAATGTCTAAGAAAGGTAGAATACATACAATTGAAATAAGATCTCCTACTTAGTGGAAGTGCAGTGAGAACTACATGGAGTGAGAAATATTCAGAAAAGAGGGTTACAAACCTGCTAGCAGAAGAAAAAAAAATGCTATGGGAAGAGAAGGGGCTTATGGTGATGTTCTGGTTTAGCACAAAGGGCCTAAAAGCCAAGTTGCTGGGAACATGGGATGGCCTGCCTGCCTATTTGGCATCCAAAGTTTCTCCCCAGAGTTGCTGGGGGTATCTGTGGGGCTGAGCTCCCACAAGATGCTTGGTTGTTGTTCCCACCAGATCCCAGCTGTGGGAAGCTGAAAAGAAATCAGCTCTAAGTATGGTATTCCCTTGAGGTCCTTCCTTAGAGGGTAAAAGCTTTTGAAGAGGGATGGTGGGAGGATTAAACGATATTTCTGGCACACCCCTGACTGATGAAGGGAGCTGCTAGAAGGCAACCTGGTCTCCTAAAAATGTAGTGACAGCAATCACTAGAAATATGCAAATACTGCTGGCCCAAACCTGCCATCTCCAACTGAGGCCATTCTTTCCCAAAATTCTGCAGGTCCAGGCTTCCCAAATATGCAGCAAAACTGTCCCTTGCATGGACACCCCATGAGTTGCTGAAGAGCAGCTGAAGGAGCTGATAAAGTTACTTCACAACAGAGCTGGAAACACAAGGTACAAACTCAGCTTGTGAAGCTCAGGCAGATGTTGCCGAGTTCTTTCTCTGCAGCACAATGATAATGAGGAGACAGCTCTCCCTCCTCCCAGATGTCCTGGCATCTCAAAAAGAGCAGCCAAGAAGGAGGAAAGGGAAAGGCTGTGTGGTCAGTGGGTGGGGTGAGACCACCACCTCTCACGCATCCTTATCGGCCTCCCCAGAGAGGCAAACACTCCTTTCTCAAGGGTGTGTAAAATGGTCTTCAAAGCGATAGCAACGGAACCAACTGAGAAATGGCTTGTAAAAAGAATTAAAAACAAAAACTTGGGTTGTTTTTTGTTTTGGTGTTTGTTTTTTTCCTCAGCTCTCTTTTTCCTCCAAGCACATCCTGACAGCAGAATCAGCCACCCGTGGCCCTGCGCGGTGAAACCTCCGTGTTAAGCAGGTCACCTCTGGGGGTCCCTCACTCTTATTTTTGGGAAGGAACACCCCTGCACACCCTTCTGTCAAATGTCACAGCATGTGTCACATCTACAGTTCACACTGGCAGCAAAAAAGGGAAGTGTACAAAATGCACAAAGCTCTAAGAAATCCAAACACTTGCCCTGGAAGCTGCTGATCATCTTCCCCCCTGTTGCAGTGGGAGCTGCAGGGGCTCAGTCTGAAGGCACACTTGGATGTAATAAATTAGGGGTTCACAGAAGGAAAGGGGTTCTTTGAGCTCTGGAAGTGGAAATATTATGGGTGGGGGAAGAGAGGGAGAAAGGAGGGGAAAATAGAAATGAGAGGAAGTGAAAGGAGCTTGTAGAGAGAACAGAGAGAAAAGTTAAGGCTACGAGATGCTATATATGACGAAGGTAAAAAATGTAGCTGGAACACAATGAAAAGAAACCACGTAGTTTTGTAGTTTACTGTCACAGAAGTAATTGAGTGCATCTGTTTTTACAATCAACCATGTTTATAGGAACAACACAGAGAAGGACTTTAAAACTCAAATAATAAAATCTTAGTGCTCTTTTTTTTTTTTTTGCCCATAACAGGGACGTGAATAATAATGCACAGAAGTCACAATGAAGTCAAGGTCACAGTCCAGTCTGCCCTCTCCAGAGCACAAAAGTAAGGAGGCATTTCATGCTATTGAAATAAAATACTTTTTTTTAATGGCCAAATATTTTAAATTTTATTTCATGAACAGTTAATCTAAGTAACTTGTCATCATGATGTTTAAAACCTGGTACATACAAAGATTTCTGACTGGATCTGACAATACTTGTACAAACAATGACTGCATTCCCATACACACCAGGCAAAAAAATATCCTATATTTTTAACTGTTTGACTACAAACAGACAGACACTGAAATAAAATGTCCTGGTGGGTTGTTTTTTTTCATTGCATAGTTGCCTCCTCATTTGTTAAGTAGTCTTCCCACCCAGACTATCATTATTGCTGGACTTCAGGGAACGGGGCTATGAAATTGGAAAGGCTAGCAGAGTATGATCCACTTTAAAAAAAAAAAAAAGTGCTTGTTATAGAAATCACATCAAGAATTAAGCCGTATTTTCTCATACATGGTTTTGTTACAGCTCAGGTGTTAAAGATCTGGAGACCCCCAAGAAACACCTGTTAATGGCACTGATTTTTTACAGTGAGTTGGTAGAAACTGGTATAGGAAGCATGAGGGATGAAACACAGTGTTGGCATGGTGAACATCTTCCTAGGAATGATTTAATGACACTGTGCAAGAACAGACTTCTAACTGGTAACCTGTAAGGCAGAGTTGAAGATGTATTCAGCCAGGATGAGAAGAACAACCAGAGCAGTGAATGAGTTAAAAATGAGAAAGGTTGTGCAAAAAAACAAACAGTTGTGGGAGTAAGAGAGACTACCAGGTGACTAGCTGAAGGCAATAGTTGTCCCAATCCTGGCAAAAGGGGATCCTGCTGATCAAAATAATTATGGAGGTGAAAGTTTATTGCCAGTACTGTGCAAAATTCAGATGAAAGTAAGAGTCAACAGATCAAAGCTGGTTTTACAGGGTGCAGAGAAATGAAAAGAGTGTGGCTTCAGATCAGGATGAAGTTGCATTAATCAGATATGCAGATTTTTACAGTTGATGGGAAAAAAGGAAGAATAGGGTTTAAAAGTGCTTGTTCTTTTCCTTGATGCTATGAAGGCATTTTATTTGGAAGGAGCCATTACAGAACACAGCAAAAAATGATACAGCATTCAGAGAAGCACATTGGTAGTATAAATGCTGGGAACTCCTGCAGTGCTATAGGAATTGGCAGAAAATTAAGCAACTGGTTCAAACCAAGTCTGTTATGAAACAAAGGGCTGTGAATGCACGAATTCACTTTCATCATGTACTTGAAATGGACATTAGGATGGCAAATGAGTTGAAGCACGTGACAAAGGAAGCTCTAAATTTCACATTATGCAAATGACACTGCATAATTGTCAGATAAATGAGGTAGAGTTGATTGTCTTTGCTAATTGACAAAATTGCTGCAGTCATCTTGGGTTTTAAAATCTGTAAGAGAACGTGTGTCTGTGTTGGAAAGAATAAGCATGTTTTATATATGCCTTGGTGCTAAGAAAAAGGAGGAAAACATAAAATGGTGTGCTTAGCCACAAGCTGAAAATGGGAAAGCACAGAAGTACTGAAAGACAGCACTAACAGTCTACAGGCCTAATGTGGCAGCAGGAAATAAGAGGGATCTAACCACTGCTGATGTAGGAGCTCCCCCAAAGGCAGCAGGCATTTCACAGCGTAAGAATGACAGAGAAATTAGGAGCGGTGAAGGATGTAAAATCAATATTTGGGACTGGCTACAATGTCCCAATGAAGAGGATCCTAGAGAATGAGGACTCAGATGACAGAATGCCAAAGACATTCACACATGCAGATGGCTAAGGGCTAAACTGATCCCCAGGCCCATGGCTGGATCCTTCTGGTGGGAATGGGGCTGAAATGGATTTGACAAAGGCAGAAGCTGTAGACAAGGGTGTTACACAACTCCTGAGCCTGAAAAAAAAAAAAAAAAAAAGAGCCAGGAAAGAAGACATATTAAAGTCTCTGCCTTGGCCAAATTCCAACTCAATTAATTACAATCTGCCTTTTGAAATTCCCCCTGAAGTTTCAGCTAGATAATATGTTTCTCCATGCATGTCCTGTGAGGCTGAGAAGTGCCCCAGCCCACCACTGAGCTGCTGTTTGCAGACAGCACCATTTCTGGATACAATGCTTGTGGTAGGTCAGATTTGTGAAGGCTTTGGGACCTTTGAAAATGAGAAGGGCTTGGCAGAACAAAGGTGATGAAACCATAGAAAAACTGGCAGTCACTTTGCTATAAACCTTCCTGATGTGCAATTCTTCAGTAAACATGCTCATAAAACCTCACTTCTGCCTTCTAGTGGATGAAAGACAGGAGAGCACTGCAACAGAAAGAGACCTACTGAAAAGAAAATTAGCTTTGGGTTCCTCAACATCATTATTACCAAGCCCTGAAGATCAGACTTAAGCAAAAATCTTGTCATTTTAATCATAGCAATGACTGTTGCGTTCACTTCTCACCCTGAATTCCTTTGATTATAACAGTACAAAGCCCAACTCCTCTCTTGCAATATGAACCCAACCCTATGTGGAAAGATGAAGATACTAAATGTTCCATACTGGGCTGAGTCTGCTTACAACAGGTCCTGCTGCGTCCACCTCTGGTTATACTGCCAAGAACTCTGCCACTGATATAGAGGACAGAAAAAAAACACCTTCCTTTCTAGCCAGAAGACCTTGTAAATTGGTGGTTTTCCAAGTAGCAGGAGAAGCAATGCATAGAAAATGCAGATCTCCACACACTTTTTCTGCAGACAAGAAGCCTTTGCTCAGTTTGGTCTCCAAACAAGCTCAGGATCTACAACCAACACTGATTTTCTAGAAATGAAAAAATTAGGCTAATCCTTAGGATTAAATATTGGCATCGGATGCCAAATATTTGTGTTCCCCTAAGGTTGCTGGACTGAGTGGGCAGTGAGGACTGGAAAAATCTGGAAACTGATGTTTGGGGCCAGGAAAGGTGAGGGAAGAAGGGTGGTTTTCTGACAGAGAGCAGAACCACCTGGAGACCACCCAGGGCATTCCTACAGAGAGACAGAGATCCCTACTGAATGTGCAGGTAGGGGGCAGGTTCTGTGCTGCCTGTGCCAATAAGACATATTTGGCTTCTTTAATAAAACTGCACTTTGAAGAGGAAGGACAATGGGCAGCACCTGGCAGCAGTGATGTCACTGAAGGGCTTCATTGTTTATTCTCTGTTGAGGTATCAGCAGTGATCTCAAGTCACTTTCAGCCAAAACTCTAATACAGTGACAAATGTAACAAACTAGGACAAAGTTTAAACTATCAGTACTGAGCTGATAAAACCAGCATTGCTTACTCAGCCTCAGAAAATACAATCCTTATCTTTTCTTCATAAAACTAAACAAAAAAAATACACCTTTCAGGGCAAACACTTCCAAGATCATTTTTTCCTAACGATTGCCCCTGATATACTGTTTGCCACTAGGAATGTCTATTCTTGATGGCATGTCACCCTCTGAGGATAATAATGGTGACAGAACACCAAGAAGCCAAGGATTGTCTCCATTCTTTCATTATACTGTGCTTCACTGGCATGTGAAGGCCAGCAGAATCCAGAAAGGAGCTTTTATCTGATACGCCTCCCTGTTCCTCTTTCAATGCCTGTCCCATGCATCTCAGAGCGATCCTGCTCTGGAATCCAAAGAATGAGTAAAAAATGGATTTTTAAAGCAGCTCTTGAACGCTCTCTAGTGGTTAAAAGAGCAAACACTTTTAATGTCACCTACTACCTCTTCAACCCAATTTTAATTAAGAAATCACAATGACTCATGTATCTCCCAGTTAAAAAATATGTTTAAATTATGGTTAAAGTTATTGTTATAATTATTAATTTTTTTTATTATAATGTATTACTGGGCACTAGAGTAGTTTTTTTCATAATGCAAAGTACAAAGAGTGAATCTAATAATTTCCTTCCTGTGCATCAAGTTACACTTTTATTCTTATTTTTTGCTAGAGTAGTTTTTTTCATAATGCAAAGTACAAAGAGTGAATCTAATAATTTCCTTCCTGTGCATCAAGTCACACTTTTATTCTTATTTTTTGGCCACCTAACAATTTTCATCCTTGACTGTGATTGCCAAGATCAGTGGTCACCAAAAATCCATGTTACTCACAAATATGAATTGATTCCTTCTTGCATATTTCCCCCAGATATTTCAGGATTCCTCACTTTCTAGAGTAGCCCTTTAAGCTCCTCCCAGAAGCCCTGAATTTATGTCACAGAAAATGCTAATTTTTTATTTCACAGAAGAAAGTAAAGTTGAGGAAGAACTAGGTGACCCAGTTATGGAAATCTGGCAGCTCCAAGGCCAAAGGACAGATGAAAGCAAAGAACATGCCACAGAGAGTAATGACAAAATGCTTGCATTGGTTTTGAATAATTAATAGATCACAAGCCTGTGTCCATGGGAATATTTGCATGAAACATTATTTACATATTTTTTCAAACGCTAATTGCAACCTGTCTTGTAAAACCAAACACACTGGCTCACAGACACACATTATTTGAATGTTTTCATTTTTTTGGTCTCCTCTCTGTTTATCCAAAGACTGTGTCTTCTGGTTTGTCTGCCTTCCTCATCACACTTACTACCTCAATCATCATCACCATCAGTTTAAACATCACTGCTTTTCAAGTAGTCTTAAGCAACACGGAAAGTTGCTCCAGTAACAACTCTACACAAAAATCCTGGGTCACATAAGGTCCTTTGTAAGTATTATGTTCCCAATACTTATTCCAAATCACTTATTTGGCAGATTTAGGTTTTGCTGCAGTATTCCTTCATTGCAGGTGAAGCTACACACATTTAACAGAGTGAACCATCATCTGCCAAATAAAGGCACTTGTGCAGGCCCTGGAGTTCTGGACCAAACTAGCTCCTGCCACAGGACCAAGTACACCCAGGATTGTTCCAGATGAGATCAGCCTTTGCTGACTTCCTGGCAGCAATCTGTAGTCCCAAAGTAACTGCAAGATCTGACTTCTATGATTCATCTTCCACTTCCAGCTTTCTCCCTCTCCAGCACCCATCCTAGTCACTGCTGCCAACCATAGGTCTCAGCTCTTGCCTTCAGCTCTTCAAGTCCATCACAGATCCTGTGAGGATCTATTGTAAACCTGCTTCCAACCTTCATGTTTGCAAGGAAAACTTTCTCTTAACCAGCAAATTGCACTCCCTGATCATGTTTCATGACATTTCCCAGCACTCTTCTTGGTGATAATTTCTCAGTTATTAAGTCATTAAAACATGGTGTAATTAATTTTACTTTCTAATCAGACAATGGCTCTATCATAGCAATTCTCAAGAGTGTAACATGTTATTATTGAAGTATGTTAGTTACTAATGTCAGTGAGTCAAAAATATTTGTTTTAAACCCTTAAATCTTGTGTTGGCCCTCAGATTAACCAGAAGTGCTACAACCTCCTTAGGGAAAGCTGTTCCCAAATTTCTTAATTCCTAAACTGCAGTAACAGGGTCTTACCCTGTGTGTTTATGACTTGGATAGCTGCCTGGTGACTAGCTCTAGTGCTCTTCAAAGACATTTATAACCCATTCATTGCTGGGGTGCTGAAGGCTAGAAGTACCCAGCAGATTTGAAGAGTTTGGACTTGAAGAGTCCTTGAGTTTAATTTCCTGACTGCAAAAGACATCATGCCACAAGTGACTGGCTATAGTCACATCAAGGCTCTCAGAGACTGCTCCACAAAGGAAGGAGAGCCCAGAGGCAATCACAAGGACAGTGACTCCATCGACCAGAGGGACAAGACACTCATGTGGGGTTGGGATGGTGACAGTGATGGCTTCCACTAAAAGACCATCAGACAAGGTGAGGGGACAAGGTGAGGGGACAAGGTGAGGGGACAAGGTGAGGGGCTGGCCAGGAGGTCCAGCCATGATCAGCAGGGGCCAGGGCTGAGCAAGGGCTTCCTACAATATAGTTGAGGCTCAGCGGATTGAAAAAAATCCCACAAAACTATTGAAACACAAGCAAAAAAAAAAGGAATAAATCTTAATTTAGGCAGGTGATCTCTTTACCTGTCTTTACAGGAATTTTATGGCTTGTCTTTTTGGGGGAGGTTTGTTTAGTTGGGGATTTTTTGAGCAGAAGCATCTGCAGTTCTTCAATGGAAAAACTGCTCAGCTTCCCAGGGCTGTATGTGGCCCTGAGGAATATATTTATGTCTGCCTCCTAGAGTGTTGAGCAGCCAGGAAGAAAAGGGGCTACAGTGCCAACGGGGCCTCCTAAAGCTAGTGTGCCTTTGAAGGGTAGCTGTGACACCGGGGTATTTGGAAACACTTGTTTAAAGCAGCCATTAATTTTTCTCCAGACAGACCTTTAGCATAAGGTCTGTGATTAGTCTTGCTCAAAACAGGCCAGCTGACCCTCAACCACTGACTGTAGTATGGGAATTATCAAAGGTTTGTTTAGTTGGGGATTTTTTGAGCAGAAGCATTTGCAGTTCTTCAATGGAAAAACTGCTCAGCTTCCCAGGGCTGTATGTGGCCCTGAGGAATATATTTATGTCTGCCTCCTAGAGTGTTGAGCAGCCAGGAAGGGGCTACAGTGCCAACGGGGCCTCCTAAAGCTAGTGTGCCTTTGAAGGGTAGCTGTGACACCGGGGTATTTGGAAACACTTGTTTAAAGCAGCCATTAATTTTTCTCCAGACAGACCTTTAGCATAAGGTCTGTGATTAGTCTTGCTCAAAACAGGCCAGCTGACCCTCAACCACTGACTGTAGTATGGGAATTATCAACCCATCTTCACTCTTCCTTGGACTGGAGATATTTTATACTCACAGGGATAAATGCTTTTCATGGTAAAGTATTCAAGGTGAGATGCAATTCTATCCACTGTGAGGAAATGTCACCTATATTATTACTTTATCTTCTAAACAGACAGATAGGTAGACACTACAACAGTAGATAGATTCACAGATAGACAGAAAAGTGTTTTAAGTATGGTCAATATATTGTGAACCTTAAAATATACCTGACTTGCATGAGGAATGCAATTCCTCAGAAACTTTGAAAGACAGGATGTTTGTGCAAATGATAGAAAAAGAACCATAAAACACCTTGTGATTTTCTTTTACTTCATGGTTAGATTAACAGGATTCAAAGATTGTGCAGTGGAATTGTAATGTACAACCTGTACCTGTCCTCTGTTAAATCCAAAGGTTTCAAATACTGTTTAAAGCAACTTCCAGTTCTTTTAGTCATGCTTCCTAAACATGCTTTTATTTCCCACATAATAATATTTTGTATAAGAGGTTCTAAGTGTTTCCTTTTCTTTTCTGACTATTCTGTACTGGAAAACAGACATTAGGTGACAAACTAGAAATGATATGATGAAGCCTGAGATAAGCAGGTCAGGATAAACAAGTACACAGAAGCCAGACTGCAAAGGAGCATCTTCTGATCTCAGTATACTGGGATTTACATGTCAGACTATTTTCTGCTTGCACATTGAGAGAAACTTTGCCATTTGAAGGCTTGTAACAAGAGTTTTTTTCAGCCAAGAAACAAAATTAAAGCAACAAGTTGATTTACCCACCTACACACAGAGCAACTGGAGATAGCATTGAGATAAATATTAAGAACAGTCAGAGAGCTAATACACTTCACCTCTATGGAAAGGTTGAAAGAACTGGGATTGCTTGACTTAGCAAAGAACCTGTAAAGGAATACAACTGTACTACCCTAGTGTGTTAGAAAGACAGCTTCACAGAGAAAAATCTAGTATTTATGTCCAGGATGTTTAGGATGAGAAGCAGCAGTAGCAGCACTGGAGTTACAGAGATGCAGATCTCTTTTGAAGAGCAAGGAAAACAAAGAGTAAGGACAATTTTCTATCAGCAAGAATCATGAAGCATTAAAAAAATCTGCCTGGGAGGCTCACATTAGCATTCCATCCTGGGACTGCCTGAGTCCAGCCTGTCCTATAGCAGCATTATGGAGTCCTTAAAATAACCACCCTTCAAGTCACTTTCAGATTTACTCCTTTGCCTTTCTTCTGTACGTGATGTGCAGGAAGATTTTGATGTGCCAGTTGAAGTGCATGAGGTTTGATTAAGAATCCTGAGGTTCACTTGGAAACTGTGTTGTGACCATGAATAAATGATGAATATCATTAGAAAAAAAAAAGCCCACTGTTGTTCTAATGACTATGCATGACCAAATCAGCTGAAGAGATGAAGAGCTTAGGCAGAAATTTACTGGGGATAAGTGGGCAGGCAGTAGCTGGAACAGGCTCTTTCATTGTGAAGAACTATTTGCACTCCTCCTTTCATAGATCCATAGAAATCAGGAGAAAAAGTTAATATTAGACATATCACAAGTCCCATGTTACCCATTCCAGCTGCAGTAAAATAATTTCTAGTTGCTAAAACATAAGATTTAGAAAGATATTCTGTCTATCTTGAAAAAAAAGGATTTAAATTATTTTTTGTTAAGTGATTACAAGTTTTGGATGCCATCCACTATAGATATTCTCCAGAAACAAAGGTCTAAGGTATGTAGACTGTGACAAGCCTAATTGTGACTTAGGGCCTGGTGACAAACTCATTTAAAGTGGTGTGATACAGTAAAGTGATGGGTGCAAAAAAAGCCTCAAAAACTGAATAGAAAATTGCTCTTTAGGTTCAGTTGGAGCTGCAGCATTTGTCACAACACTACCCATCATTTTCCTTAACAATAAGGAAATAAATACAAAATGACATTATATAATTTGTAAATACAGAAAAGATGACTGAAAAAGCAAATTAGAGGGAGGACAGACATAGAAGAGTCTGGATTGCATGGTAAATTGGGCCCATTCAAATTAGCTAATTCAGGCAAATATAAAGAAAGCCCTAAGCAGCTGTGAGCTGCTTTTCAATGTTGAGTCTTCTTCTTTGGTATGTATGACCAACCCACTCCCTTCCTATGTCAGGACTTTGAACATTAAAATAAATGCTTGATCTTCTTTGCATATAATTAATGTAACAAAGTCATGTCCCAGCCTGGTTCTTTACTGGTGTAAGCTGAAAACTTTTGTAAACAGTTGTAATTTTGTAATCAATTTTGTAAACAAAATCACTGTGTGACAGCAGGAGAAAGAGAAACACATCTTATTCCCCATCAATGGCTAATGGGGAAAATCTATAATTTAGTGGCATTTAATCAATTATTACTGTATTGGATTGGGATTATGCTAGTTTTGACTGAACATGCCATGAGACATCATTTAATCTCCTTTGAACCCAAATATCTTTTGAATTTTTTATTGACCTTGCTGCTAACACTTCAACGTATAACATTTGTGATAAAAAACTTGTAATGGAATTTTCTTCAGACAAAAACATATGCTGAACTTTCCATCCTTATTCAAGGAGAGGTTTGTTTTGTCTGGGTTTAATTTTATTATGGAAATTAGCCAGCCTGTGGGTTTAGATAGAATGGGAATTTCTCTCCTCTAAACAATTCCTTTGGGAAGCAGAAAGCTACAGAAAAACAGAGTGGTAACTTTCTAAAACTTCTTGATAAGCAGGAGGAACCAAAGCTTTTGAAATTTGCAGAGAGGGCCCCTCTAAAGACAGTAAAACTGAGGGAAAGTTCAGATTCTCCCAGGCTCCTGCTCCCAAACAGGACTCCTGCTCTGGATTGTATGACTGTATATGCAGTTCTGTTCTCCGAAGTGAGTTTATAGCCTCAAAGGCAAATAAAGATATTGTTGATTCCTGTTCATTACTCTAGTTGGAATTTGCTATTTTTTAAGTTAAAGTTCTGGTGTGGTTCTTTTTCTAACAATAAACCTTGTGTCCTCACAAAATATTTATACAACAGTTGAGCCTTTATTACACAAATCAGCTTAAAACTGTCTTTCACTCCATCTTCCTTTTAATGCAACTGGCTGGTTATGTGTGTTTTAAATACACCTGTCTCTGGTTTTGCCTTTCTGAGGGCTGGAAACTGAGAAACAAACAGAAAAGGTGTATTCAGACTGTCCAGTTGCACCTGATGTGAAATAAGGATGAATAAAACTCCAGAAAGATCTAGCATGACAGATGTTTCCCTGGAAAACAAAGAGCAAAGCTAAGAGTCTCCTAAATCTGGATCTCCACACTGCCTGCAGGGAGGTGGAGACTTCTCTCATCTTGAACAATTTCATATTCTCCAGGTTCACATTGGTGGAAGTGCTACATAAGCTCTTGGGGGGGGGAGGGCTTTCTGCTCTTTTGCCTTTCTATGGTGGCTAAACTGACTGCAAAACCAGCAGCTCCAGAGCTGACCTTCATTTACACAGCTCACAAACATGAAATACAAAGCCAGCTCCCTACAAATAAAAAGATTTGATCTGCATCATCATTATGCAGAAGTGTGATTTCAACCAGACAGCTAACATCAAAGAATTGAGACCTGAATCCAGATTTACAGGGAGATCATAACACACATGGTAAGGAAGGGGGTACTTATCTCTAGGAAATGTAAAGCTTGAGACCCACATGCTAATGACAAGCTTGTCCTGCTAGAATTTGCCAGGATCAAGCTTACTCATGTATCAGAAGTGGTTCATCACTTCCTTAACGTAAAGAGGATGAGGTCACAACTCTTCTTTGATGGTGGGGAATTCTTGAGTAGTTTTGTCTGTCAAGCATTGATGGTCAATATTGTTGGCACAGAAGTGTGATCAATTTGTGGTCATCGTTTTCTGAGCAATGGTATGAAAGAGGCAGATGAACAAATGACAGTATGGCCTGCCTAAAATCATAAGCACCTTAAGTATTTTAAGATACTGTGATAAGAGCTGTGCAGTACAGCTTCTGGGAAAGTTCTTTTCAAGTGAATTATTAAATGTGGGAAGTTTTACTTTGGAAGTTGTAGATGTAGACTAAGGAACCACGGGTACCTCAGCTGCTCCCAGGCTGCTCCAAGGGTCTGCTGAAGGGTCTGGAGATGTGGTGTGGAGCCCACGCATAGTCCTGACAGGGAATTCTGCTGCAACAAAAGAGACACAGATACTTTTGGTTCACAGTTCCTGTATTAGAGGAAGAATTTGTTAAATAACTTTAGTAGGACTTAACTCATGCTAATTTAACAAGCCTCTTAAGATTAATATGAGAGCACTCTTTCTGCAGTCCCTGTGCCAGAGAAGTACCTGAAGCTTTGTTTATAGTTCCTTATGCTTTAGCATGTAGTCTTATCAGCAGTCTCAGTTTCATCTTTAGCTAACCCAACAGGCTGCCAGTGTAATTATGAAGACCTTTGATGCAGTAACAGTCATGTAATTATTGCTCATGTAATCTCAAGTAATAACTGCTCTCAAGAGCATATTTTATCTTCTTTTTTCTTTTTGAGACCATGAACATGTATTGTTTTGTGTTACACTTTCTCATGACAAATAAGTATCTCGTGTTGGTGGACAAAATTAGGGCTTTATCCTAATTTATTGTCACCATTATCCCATCACCCCTGGTTTTCCTTTATTGCAGATTTTTTTTAGCACTTTAACAATAACATTTTTTAGTACAAACTACATTAAGATCCTAAGACTTGGCTAAAAAACTTGCTTAATCTGTTGAGTGCCCAGAGCTGCTGCAGGACTACAATGGCAACATAAAAAAAAGATGAGACATGACGGGTGAAACAGTTTCATATTATTTTAAAGCATATTTTGTGGTCAAAAAACCTCCGTGTGCTTTCACATGTTCACAAAGAATCTGCATTTGACTTGGGAAAAAGGGGATTTCAACCCCTGTGTAAGGGCCTTGGAGAAGTAAATGCATAAAAATTAAGTTTTCTAAATATAATGGTATTAAAAAGATCTTGGTGAACAGTGAAAATAAATGGACTTTGAATAGTTGAAGGCATTTATTTTATACTCCATTTATTCAGCTGAAATAAGTGGGCTGGGTGATTTATTACACTTGTCACACAACCTGTTATGCAAAAAGAAGTGATTTGGAAAGCAAATAATGCAATATAAAACAACAATGCATTGAGTTGCTATGGCAGTATGTGAAAAGTAAAAGCATAAGAAACAGTATTTATAGATGGTATGAAGAAAAAAAAATTAATCTGACCACTCAAAATTAACTACTACAGTGTGAGACCAAAGAAAGCAGTTTCTTGCTGGATTATCAACTCAGATTAACTTCTGGGAAGAAAGAATCAAGAGTGGAGACAAAGACTATGAGATTGTATATATGGGTTTGGTCAGGAAGGGCAACCTCTCTCTCTTCAGGGTGGAGAAGCATTTGCTTGGCCCAGTTGTTAAAAGAAACAGCACTTTTTCTTGAGTCAGTGTATCAGATTGTGTGGATCCTTGATTAAAGAAATCAAAGACAGTATCAGCTTGGGGAAAAAATGGTATAAAAATGGTATTGCAACCAAATATTTTCTTTCAAATTGGCAATTACTGGGAATTCATTTCAGGGCCTTAAATTCCCAAAGTCTTTCATCCATTAATTCCAGAAAGAAAAGTGAATAAAAACCAAAACCTTTCCAGTGTTACCTATCTCCTCAGCCCACTGCAGGAAGTGACATTTCATCTTCATTTCATTTCCATGCTGCACCTCACTGAGGTGGCATGATGTTAGTTCAAAAATTCCCTTTACTCCACGGAAGACCTGATGTTATCAGTCCAGTGTCTTTGATATTGAAGTAATTATTTGTCAGCAGAGAAGGTTCAAGTGCTCGCTAGACACGGTGCAGCTTCGGGCCACATAAATGGGTTAAAATAGAAACAAAATGTGTAGCATAAGGGGTTGTATTTGGAGAGAGGTACCTCTGCCTGAAAGACAAATGAAGCAACTGTTTCCGGTGACTGCAACGCAGTTCATAAGGCCCAGTTACACCTGTGGCATGTCACCTCTCCGGAACCCTCCCACAGTTCTAGGGACATGCCTCGGAGGCATGAATCGGCTGAGAACAGGGCGTCACGCTCATCCCGGGAATGCCCTAGCTCCCGGGAAGGAAGGCAGGCGGGCAGGAAGGCGACGGGCTCCGCGGCGGGGTGACCCCTCAGACCCCCCC
>NW_009952259.1:2056951-2070957 GCF_000747805.2 Chaetura pelagica
AAAGCCCGCGGCCCCCACCCAGGCCTTCTGCGGCTCTCCCGTGGTTTGTTGGGGTTTTTTTTTTTCATCGCCTTCAGCTCACCCCTTTGGGTGTCTTAGGTCAGCTGGAAGAGGCCTTTCAGGAGTTATTTTTAGAAATGGCCGCTGCTAAATCTGTGGGCCTTGAGTGTGGGTCAGAGTTGTGAAAAGGGGGGGGCGAAAAAAAAGGGTGTCGTGGTTACTCACCACTTAGATGGCACCCATTGCTAGACTGAGTGAGCCTCAGAGGGCTTTCCAACCTACAGAGCACGAGGTGTCCATCAGAAAAACACTAGCATGTGTAGCCTGAAGACTTGCTTCAAAACACTACATTACTGAGCTGAAATTAATGAATAATAAAAAATAATTTTATATCTCTGTTGAAGCCTTAAATCTCTTTTTGCTCCTGAAAGTAAATAAGCACAATTATTGTGCTATTAATATTCTTCTTAACCAGCACTGTAGATCCTAGTAGTCTGGACTAATATTCTGTATTTGTAGAAAGTGGGAATATTAACAGTAAATTAGTTCATACAGGTGAGTTGCAAATTAAGCAGGCTGTTCTTTACCTGTAAATCTGTCTGTAGTTTCTCACTTTAAAAATGGGTGTTGGATTTTCTTGGTTTTTAAAACCTAAACAACAAAAAACAGTGAGCCAGGACACTGGAGATAAGTTTTAGAGTTGGAGGATCTCTTCTTGATCCTTGTCTGAACACTGTCATGGCTAGGTAGGACAAGATGTCTGTCTGAAACTTGTCAATACATATAAATGTCCCCACACACAAGAATGCTGGGCTTCAACTTGAGAAAGAATGCAGGTCTTTCTGTACATCTCTAGTTGTTTCAATAAAATAAAATTATTTGAAATTATAATTGTACCCAACATGTACAAAAAATCCTCTCAAAACATTTTACTATGGCATTCAATGTGGATATTTTAAAAGAAAAGAATTAGTAGGTGAACATTCTTCTGTACTTTGAAGGAATAAAGAGGATAAGCACACTCTGACTGGTGTGGAGATCAGCTTTCCTTTCTGTTTTTATTTACCTTTTAAAATAAATAATTTACATCTAATTTGCACCTGGCCCAGCTATTCCATTCAATTCGGATGGACTTCTGGTCAAATTTTATAATAAGTTAGAAGGATGTGTGGGAGGTTATTACTCTGGCAGAAAAGTGTGAAAATGGGTGGTGCTGGTGTCACAAAGACCCTAGTTTTGGGATTTGGGTTTTTTTTGTTTATCTGTGCTGCTGTCAAAACTTTTTGTAACTGGTGTCATAGTAAGTGATTCAAGGGACAAAGTGCCTTTTTTCTGGAGATGGCTTCTGTTGAAAGATCTTCCATTAAAATTACTTAGAGCATCTCTCTTTGAGGTACTTGGTGCTAGGCAGTGTGGGCTTAAAAAGAAAAGGCAAAGGTTAGGTGTTGAAAAACAGGAGTTAGGTGTGTTCTCACACTGAATTAAAAGTTTGAAGATTTCATTAGGTCTTAATGGGCTGAAGTTCTGAAACCTACTGAAGTAGGACTATAAAAATAATGAAGTGAGTTCTTGGTGTATTAAAGCAGAATTACTAACTTGCAAGCTTGAGCCTTTCCCTTGGTGGGGGAATCAACAGTTTTATAATATTCTTTAATAAAGAGAACATCACTTGCTTAGGGTCCTGAAAATAAAGTACATGTGGGCATAAACATTCTTGTTACTTGATAAGTTTACTGAAGTACACAAAATCATTAATTTTCCTTTTTTTTTAATCTTTTGTTGAGAATATATATTTTTATTTATTAACAATACAGCACTTAAAATTTGATACTACACAGAGAGGAGAGGGTGAAAAATCCAGTAAATCTCACTGAAAACTTGTGCTTAGTTGAACATTGGATCCTTCCTTTGCTAGCAGCTGATCATGAAGACCAGGAGAGATGATTTTGAGAGCTTTGTATTTAAGAACAAATACAAAAATATTCTTGACTTAGACATCTGCTTTTGAAGAAGGAAACATACTGGTTCTGTAAGAGGTACCACCTTGGGTTTTAAATGGTATGTGCAGCTTCTAATTGAGGAAAGTAACTCTATGAAGAAATTAGAAATACTGAAGTAAGTTATTTAGTGTCATGTTTCCTTCTAAATGCTGTGGATAAAATGATCTAACCATCAAAATACTGTGCACAATTTCAAATAATATTTATAACTTTGTACTATTTTGAATTGTGTAACCTAGAAATACTAGGTTAGTTACACTTTCATTTTCTCTTCCTGAAGATGACTTCATTATTTGAAAGAATGAGTATTGCTTGTGCTAAAAGGGAATAGGATAAATTCAATTGTTGTTAAGAGGTGTATGCGAAAACATGGCCTGAAAATGTCTGTGTTGTCTTCATCTCTATTTGGAAATTACAGGAATGCTATTCAGTTTTCTTCTCTTCAAGGTGACTACATATTTGTGTGTGTATGAGAAGGAGTAATTGAAGGGAGTTTTTCTTCTGTAAGACCTTCAGACACTCAATTTGAGTCTGTGTTGGCAAGCTTAGAGTTGCCTGAACTCCTTTTGTTCTGCATCTGAGGTTAGAATCCTACTGGTTCTCCAGGTTCCCTAGGAGAAAATGCTAAGACCTGCATTTAGTTTTCTCTGCTCCCTCCTTCTGCTTGATTTTTTAGACGGAAAAACCTTTCCTGATTAAGCCAGTTGAATGCAGATCTAACTTGTGTCTTGATGCAATGGCAAATGAAGAATGCAGGTATTTTTGCATTCCTCTGCAATATGAGCTATACAGTTTTTAAAATCAAATGTTCTGTTAAAGGGACAAAGTCTCTCATTTACTAATACATGGTTTAAGGTGTGGGTAGGTGATCACAAAGATTATTCTTGGGCAGCTGTAAATAAGTTAGAATCTTAGCATAAACTGCTTTATGTGGTTTGAGCTTGGTGTATGAAGTTAATAAGATGACATACTTTAGCTGTAGCTTGTAACTCAAGATGCTGTTCCTTTATCAGCCTCTGAATTGCCAAATAAGTCTAATCCTGACTGGGTTGAAAACTGAATACTTAAAAAGTGCTGCTGTAGTTCCTGCACAAGAAAAGTAGATGGATATTTCAACTTAATCTGGCTTGGTTCAATAAAATGTTGAATTTCCTGCAGGAAACAGTTACGAACCTGTAGTAAAAGCAGAGATCAGTTTTCTGTTCTTGTAGGTGCAGCTAATGGTAGCAAGGAAGAGCCATATTTCAAGTTGCCCATCAGTAACAGCACTCTGAAGTGCTTCTGCACCGTTATTTGGGCCACTTGGATGTTCAAGTCTTGTGGGTGCCTCTCCAGAAGCTCTCCTTTTGACACTTGGTTTCAAATTTAGGGATCAAATATGATTTTGAAACAAGAAATTGGAAGACTGGTTTGAAACTGCATTAAAAGCCAGATTATTTCTTTGAAACCTCTTGATGCTAGTTTCAGATAACCAAGCTTCATCTCTTAAAAACCAAGCAGGTTTATCTGTGATGTTATTTAGTGTTTGATACTTTCTAGTTTCAGCTTGCTCTGTTTTAACTTTTACATCGCATATTATTCCTATTACGTAGGGATTACTTCTCATAGCAAGTTCTCTTAAATAGATACATGATGACTCTTAAAAGCTGTGAAAGATCTTGCTGGTTATTTACATTTTTCAGATGGTGCTTTGATGTTTTTCCTTTTTTTTTTTTTTCAGAGGAAAAAGATACACAGAATGTGTTGGGAGAATCCGGTTTACATTCTAGAGCTCAACTTGCTCTTGTAAAAGTAACAGACTTTGAACATGATGTGTAGAACAAAATTAAGGTCTTGCACCGTTGTACAACTTTGCTGTAGCTTCAGAGTGTCTCCGTAGGAAATACTGTTTGGCAGCTTGGAAGGAGAACATGTATATGCAGCTGCCAAAATTTTCAGAAGTTTCACTCACTGTGCCTTAACTCAGGTTACCAAAGAAGCAGTTTTTTTCTCTGTAGTCAATTCAGATCCATTCAGAAGGTTCACATATTGAGGATTGCACATACCCATCAGTTTTGCATTTCCTTGGAAAAGGAGTGAGTGGGTTTCTTCTCCTAGCTGTTCTAGTATATGTGTCGTCATGTGTCCTTGGTTGAACAAGGCTCCTGATCCAGCCATCAGTGGCCATGTGGCTGTCTTGGCATGTGGGAAGAGTCAAGGAGCTGGAGAATTGCCCTTTTCTGATTAGCTGATGATGATAATTCAGTCTTAGAATTGGCATGTCTTTGTCACTCACTTCAAAACTAATATAGCGTTGAGGTATTTTTTCTAAACTGTCAGACTGAGCAGATTTTTTGGGGAAAATACAGGAATATTTACAATAGTTATTTCCAAAAATAAATCCATTTTGAACAGAAAACCTGGAAGTGTTTTGCGTTCTGGAGTATTGATACTAATGGTTGATTACATCTTGGTTATAACTTGGGTCTGAAACAACTTCTTGGGACTTGTTATGTGTGTATATACGATAGGAGGTGTGTGCAGATGGTGAATCTGAGAACTGTGGTGTTTTTTGAGAACATGTTTAATTCGGTTTGTGTTTCACCTTTTTGATTTTTTTTCTGTGTATATTTTTAAGGAAAAGGGAATATTGATTTTTTTTATTATTATTTTTTAGTCATTCCTGGGCTGTCTTTGCTGAGAAGTTAAACTGATGAATGAGCATAGATATGTTAGTGGAGGGCAAATAAACTGCAATGTACAAATGTAAAACGAGTTTATAAACTTATTGCATAGCTTGGCTTTAGTTTTGCCTCAGTGGGAAATGTATAAGGCAGCCATTGTAAATTTTGAATTATCTTAATTACATAGTGCTGTCAAAAAAATACATGCGGTTTTTGAGATATTTCAGAAAACAAACTTGCAATTATTCACTCCCATCTTTTCTGTACTTGTAGTCAAGTGGGCATTAAAAATGTTTACTTCAGCTGGTTGAAAAGTCAGCCTTTCATATACACTTGTATTGCTGTAACTGGTATAAACCACACTGTTGAAATTATCTGGTTAAATATAGTGCCTCCCTCCTGCTCCTGGCCCCCTTTTTTAAGGGTTATTTTTAATCAGATAATTCCAGTGATCCAGTTTATAGCATAGCACTGTAAATGACTGTAACAGCACAGCTGAGTGATCAGGCATTTTTAAAACCAGCATTATTTTTGAAGCTAATGTCGTGTAACAGCGTTTGGATTTTTTTTCACTTTGGTATGACATTTTTGAGGCAATTCAGAGATGGTAATGAGAACTTGAGTGTGAGGGGAAAGTGTCAGTTACCATAATAAAGTAACTCAATCTTGGATTCCTGTGAAAATAAAAATCTAGGGCACACTTAAGCAGTGAACACTGTCACCTTCCTCCTGTGCCCCCCTGTAGCCTGTATATGGTGCTTTTCTCCTAGGGAACTCCACAATACTTCAGGAATCTCAGTGGAAAAAGAGCTGAAGCATTGGTGGTTTGCTGTCTGCAGAACTGGGGTCTGCTGACTCATGAGCTGGTTCAGAGACAATTTATGGGCTCACTTTGCCACTTGATTGTTAGTATTTTTCTTGCTGGCCTAGCTTGTATGCTTCAAGATTTATATCCGCGATGAGTGAGGATAAAGTAGTGCAAGGGTAGATAAAATTAAGGAAATCTTTACTTCTTGCAGACACTGCAGTAGGTTGCTAGGCAGGAATTTTACTGCAGTTTTTTTACAGCTGCTCTGACAGTACGGATTAAAAAAAGCATTTTGCCTCCTTAATATGTAATGAAGCAATTGTATTTTACAGTGTCTTCTGAGATGATAGAAAAATACTTACTTGGCATTTGGAATCTTTGTGATAACATGTAACTAAATGCACATTTGCTTGTCCTCTGCATTGCAGCTGAAAGGGCTTTATTTCTTCTGCTCTTACCTTTCTCATATATATGTTTTTAAGGAAGAAAAGTGAAGAGAAGTAACTTTTTTTTCCTATTCCTAACATTTAGAAATAGATGTGTAACCCTGTGGCTTTTAGTTAATAAATTGCTGAAGAAAAATGCACAAAGTGTTCAATATTTGAGCATTTAAGAAAAATTTGGGCACTGTTTGATATGTTCTTGCAATATGCTTATTCCAAAGACACTTAACTGTACAGAAGTAAGGCTGCATGGAAGAAGCACACAGAAATAATAGCATGTATTTAGGGTATTTTTGTCTCTTCCCTCCCTTCTGCCTTTAGCCACCAAAGTAGATTATTGTGAGTGTTTCTCAGTATAATTTTGCAATACATGTTTTTGTCAACAAAGTTGATCTAAGTAGCGTTCTCCTAGAATATTATGTTCTATCCTGTTTGGTGTACTGTTATTATATTTTATGGACTTGTCTTGGAAATGGCATCACAGAAATTGTTTGGGTTTTTTAATGTGTTTTTGTAGGTACTGTTTAAACTGGCTGGTATTAGCAGTCTGTTTTCTGTGCAGCCTCACAAACAATTGCATCAGTGTGACCACGGGGAATTGTAATCTGTAGCATGGGAGTAAGTGGCTTGAGTAAGGTGGAACTTGAAAAAATTTGTCTGCAAAGCCAGTTTGTTGTAGGATTTAAGCTACCTTACGGAGCAGAGGTGCTGGTTAACCTAGGTGGCTTTGCAGTGGGGCGTTGCAGTGTTTCAGCTCTTTACCACCCTCCCTTTTGACTTCCCACCTCAGCTATGATTTCTTAAATAATGAAAACTATTTTTGTGATTGTCTAACTGTATAAGAGTAAAATTACCTTCTGGTTGGGGTACATTTCCAATATGCCAAATGCACTTCACGGGTATTTATTGATGTGTTGCCAACTGTGGCTGCTGCATTTGACAGCTACTACTCTGCTAATGTCTGTCCTAAGGATGAATTTCTGGTAACGTATTTTTGAAGCTCACAAGGTTCTTTCTTTAACTTTGCCTAGGCCATTACTGGCTCTGATACTGAAAGGTGAAGCAGTTAAGTGTTGAATCTAACCTGTATGATCTCAAAAAAATAAACTGCTGATGCTTGGTCCAAAGGACCAAGTCTCATAAGGGTGGTTATGTGTTTCAGTAAGTGATGCTAAATATCAAATACTTTGTAAGAGGAGCTTTCTTTTTAAAGTTTCAGTCTTTGATCTTTCTAAAAGGTCTGAGATTGAGAATAGAAATTGAATTAGCTAGAAGAATACCAGTAAAATATTTTAACTGAAATGTCCTGAAACAAAAACGGTGAAAAAACCAAAGGCAACCATCACCAGCAAAAAGTCTGCCACTCTTGACAAGCCTAAAAGCATAAGGGTTTTAGTTATTTTACATTTAAAATGAAGTGTTGCTGTTTGTTTCCTCTTCACGTTGTTGTTAGTCTAGTACAACCAAGGCAAATTTCATAAAAAATAAAAGTGTATGTGATGATACAAAATGGTGAAAACTTAAAGCTTAGTAAGATAAATTATTGGTTAGACTTAGCTGCCTTCCTACTTAACCTGTAGGTTCTTTGTCACTTCCAGCATCCATTAAGTTTTACCTGCTCGTGGCTAATGTCAGTGTTTTGAGTGGTTTTGTATTTAAGCAGATTAGAGAACTGCCCCTGCTGAAAATTAAACCAATTATTACTTTTTCAGTTGCTCCCCATGAAAAAGAAATCTTAATGCTCTTGAACAAAAGTATTTTAGAGGTATTAATATGAATTGTGTTGGTGGGCATTCTTGCACAAGTCTTGACTGTTGCAAGGACAAAGAATCACAGTTTTGAATGTTATTAACATTGACAGTTTTTTTTCAGTCATGTTTTTGGTATTGTAGTGAGGCAGTGGTAATCAGCTCTGACTCAGAGCTTTGTTCAGCTCTCTTGAATGGACTGAAGGCAATGTGCATTGAGAGTGCTCTCCCTATTAAGAGGAATGTGTATTTCCTCAGAGATTAAGACTAGTCATGAAGATGTATTGTGTTAGCCAAATAATGTTTAAGTATTTGTCTAGGCAAAATATTTACTTTGTTTTAACCCAGAAGACAATTTTTTCTTTAGTTGTATTTCTATGGTAACAGTTGTGTAATGTATTACACTCTACACTTATTGTAATATTACAGTACCTAACTTGGTTAGCACAAGTAGGAAAAAGCAGTAGCCTGATTTTTGGCTCTTTATAATAACATTTTTCTTTCTTTCAGAGCAAACTTGATGATTACCAGGAACGAATGAACAAGGGAGAACGTCTGAATCAAGATCAACTGGTAAAAAAACCCATTAAATACTAACCAAATCTCTGTTAAATTGTTTTGTGATCTCGGAGGGGAAGGAAGGGATGGATTTCACTTCTCTTTTCCCCTTGTTAAAAGCTAGGTTTTTGTGACCTCTGACTTGGTCTCAGGTTTTTATTGCTTAGAACATCTCAGTAACTCCATGCAACTCTATAGAATGGGGGAAGAGTGGCTGGAGAGCAGCTCAGCAGAGAGGGACCAGGGAATACTGGTTGACATCTGGTTGAACATGAGCCTGCAGTGTGCCCGGATGGCCTGGAAAGCCAGTGACATCCTGGCTGGTATAATCAGGAATAATGTGGCCAGGAGGAGTAGGGATGTAATTCTCCCCCTGTACACAGCACTGGTGAGGCCTCATCTCAAGTACTGTGTGCAGTTCTGGGGCCCTCACTTCAAGAAGGATATTGAGGTACTGGAGCAGGTCCAGAGGAGAGCAACAAGGCTGCTGAAAGGACTAGAGGGAAAGTCTTCTAGGGATAGCTGAGGGAGCTGGGGTTGTTTAGCCTGGAGAAGAGGAGTCTCACGGGACCTTACCACTTTCTTCAGCTACCTGAAGGGAGGTTGTAATCAGGTGGGGGCTGGGCTCTTTTTCCAGGCAACTAGCAACAAGACAAGAGGGCATGGCCTCAAGCTGCTCCAGGGGAGTTTTAGGTTGGATATTAGGAGGTACTTCCTCACAGCAAGAGTGATTGGACATTGGAATGGACTTCCTAGGGAAGTGGTGGAGGCACTGTCCCTGGATGTATTCAAGGAAAGTCTGGATGTGCCATAGTCTAGCTGATGTGCTGTTAGGGCATAGGCTGGACTTGATGATCTTAAAGTTTTTTTCCAGCCTTGGTGATTCTTTATTTTTTCTGTGAAACAGAAGCTGAAAGAATAGGTAGAGCAAAGTGTTTTAATGCTTTATGTTTTGTTGAGGTTAGGTTGTAAATAAGCTGTAGTGAAAATTGGCATGCGTTACAACCAAGGACTGTTAAAAGGCTGAATTACACCTTCAAGGTACTCTGGGCATTATCCTTCTCTTTGCAGAAAATGTGCCCACAGAGAACTCAGAAGCTTAGTCACTTCATAGTAGCTTGTAAATAATTGTGCTACCTAGTTAGAGATGTAGTTTAGACCAAATTCTAAAGGGCTCTGAAGAGAAGCTACATCCATGTGTGTATCACAGCTGTCAGTGCAGCAGATGAGACTCTAGAGGAGCTGGACTTTATGTGTGATGCTTCCCTCCTTGGCACAGCTGGTTCTCAAAGTAGGTTACTGGAGAGCTTGACTTGACTCAAGTGTTCCAGTTGCAGTAAATGTAAAACAAATATAAAATTAAATTCAGTTGTGTGATGCAAACATGCATATTGATACTTAAAAGAGAATGCTCAGTAATCAACAATATTTTGTTGATGATCTTTAACATTGAAAAGAGTGAAGGAAAAAAACTACCCTGCAACTATTGCAGCTGTTCACAATTATAAGAATTAGCTGCTTCCCTTGGTCCATGTGATCTTTTTATCTGTCTAGGCCTCACTTTGCTGCTTCTCTGCCAAATGAAAACTGAAATATCATGGATGTGTATATTTTTATTTTGAACGGCATATTGTGAGAATAAACTGTGAAGAGCTTCCTGTTGATGAGCAGGGAAGATACTGAAATTTCATATTGAGGAGGGAAGCTCCTTAATTCAGTTTTATGAAGAGCTCAGCCTGACTATCACACTAAATCTTTTTTTGGTTGAAGAAATTCTGCAAGTATTTATTATTGTCCCTTATCCCTGTAGCTTCTACAGATAGCTGAGAATGATTAATTTTGTAAATCACCTATTGTGTCTGTGCAGTATATGTGTAAGTTTCTCAGCTGTATTGCAAATGGAAATCCTTAAGGAAAAAAAAAATAGCAAATACCATTCACATTCCTTGCTTGTCAAAGAAAGTAGGCCTTACATTTTCTTTGGCTCCATTGTTCTTACCAGGAGTGTAGCCGTTACTAGTTCTGTCACAGCAGGATTGTCAGTGTCTCAGCTGTTTGGTTTTTTTCCCGATTTGATTCTCTGTAATTTCTTAATGCTGCAGAATGTGTTAAGGAGTTTGGATTGTTTTGGTGCAAATCAGAATATTAGATGTAAAAAAAGAGCAAATAACAGAGATTTCTGGAGGAGGGAACATACACTCTGTAGTGTTTGGTGGTAGCCCTGACTCAAGGTAACAATGCATTGATTCTCAAACCTTTATCTCCTGGGCAGTTGGAGTTTTGAGATCACTCTTCTCCCCCACTTTCCCAACCTGCCCATTAATTTTGGTCAGAATTTGGCTACAGCAAAGCATTAAACTAGTAGTATATCATGCCTGTGAGCCTATATATGCATATGCTTCAGCACATTTATCTGTGAACCTAGAGGCCTAAAAGCATGCACAAGTGTTTTCAGTATTTTGGCCAGTGAAAATAAAAATTAGACCTAACATTGTTGCAGTCTCATTCCTTGATGCTGTGTCTCACTTAAGAGCTAAAAATGTGGGATGTTTTTTGTTGGAAGTATGTATTTTATTCTGTGATGGTTTACTTCTATGTTTTTGTTCTGTTTTTTTTAAAGGATGCAGTGTCAAAATATCAGGAAGTGACAAATAATCTGGAATTTGCTAAAGAACTGCAAAGGAGTTTCATGGCTCTGAGCCAGGATGTAAGTAAAGAGCAAGTGGTGCCACTGGGCTATCAGCTGCAGTACCAAACACCTCTGCTTTAAACTCACTAATACTAGATGCAGCAGTCACCTCTATTCACAGAGATGAAACACTCATGCTTATCTGTAGCTTTCACTGTTTTCTTCTACTCTGTGTACTAGTTTGTGTCAGTTTCTGAAGACTATTCCTAAAAGGTTTTTCTGATGGGCTACACAAATGTATGGGAACAAAATAGTTTTCCAACAAGATGTGACTGTTGAAAACAGTGTGATTGCAAAAGAAGAGTGTAATGCAACGTTCTAGACAGACACTTGATGCTAATGGGAACATTTTCTTAAGAGGAAACTGCAGATTTCACAGGCCTGCTTCTCTCTTTGCCAGGTGGCTGAGGGTTTTCATGTCTTTACATTACCACAGTATATCAAGTCTCAGCAACTAAAGCATTGCTGTTCCTTTTTCAGTATTCTTATGATCTTATTAATTGGAAATATGTTCTGAACCTGCAGTATGAGACAAAATAAATAATACTGTCATAAAGGGTAAGTTAGCTGAATAATAGGGTAATCCTTTAGGTTAGTGTTTTATCAAGGATGTAAACCAGAGTAACAAAGTATTAGTTCTAAAACCCTTAATAGTCAGTTCCATTTATATGAACAGCTTTGATTTATTTCCTGTGGCAAGAGCTGCAAACAAAGATGTGTTTCAGACTTCCACACAGTCATTGCAAGGAAGAGTTAATTGTGGGGCAAGCTGAAAGCATAATCCATTCTGCAGGGCAGGAAGATGCTAAATGCAGTAATGCAGATAGAGTTACAGAAAGAGCAGCAACATTGTTTAAAGTCATCCTGTAGTGGATGTTCATGCAGCAGACTGGGCTAATGAGTGTTTTTAGTTTGTGAACAGACTGTGATAATATGAAGGGCATCAGCATCCTCACATTATGAACTGCTTTTTACATTTGATGTGGTTGTAAATTTGTAGGCCTCTAAGCCACGGTGTTTATTTTCTTGCTTTAGGGTTCTGTGTATGTTTATGGAATGATAGCAATGAAGAACTTGGTTCTGACAAGTTTGTCCGGAAATATGTCCCTGGTTGGCTGACTGCTAAAAGAAGCGAGTAAATCCAGGAGTAGTGAAGTGGTTCTCTGCTTTCAAACTTGGCTGCAATTTCTGCTGATATGAGTTAGTTTGATTTTGACATAAGTCTTTGATTTTAAAAATAAGATTCAGATGCTTCAGTGGGAGGAAGTTACTGGCATGAGTTACGTTTTTTAAAAGAAGATTAAAGCTTTGTATAGTTAAAAAATGAGCACAAGTTGAATTTTGGATGCTAGATGGTTAGATGAGGAAACATCCTGTAGGGTCAGACTAGTGATGCATTTGGGAGACTTAATGACAGCAGTTGCAGAAGGTGCTGTATAGAGTACAAGGCTGATGATTCTGTTACACAGTTCCTTAAGGCATCAGTGATCCTCACACTGAGAACGTTAGAGGGTAGATGCATTCCTGTTCCCTTTAGTGTCTGTCTGGGGACCTCCTGTCCAAGAATTTGTTCAAATCCTTTTTGACCTTGCTAATACTGTCTTATCTTCCCAGCCTTTCATGGCCAAACATTCCATGAGTTCCCTCCCATGGTGTGTAAGAAACAAGAGTACTTTTGTGTATCTGTTTCAGGCTGATCTCCTAGTAGTTTCAATTAATGCCTCCTGCTATCATGGGATATGGTGAATAACTTGCTCTGTTCATGTTATCTGCTGGTCTTTGTGGCCTTTATGAAAAATCTGGATCACCATTATTCCTCCCAGTTGAACAACCCAAAACTCAGGCTCATAAGGGAACTGCTCTGGCCCCTTAATCAGTTTAATTGCCTTCCTCTGTGCCTTTTCTGATGGCTGTAACTCTTTGAATTATGAAAGCTAGAAATTGATTGTTTAAAAAGTACTTAATTTTGTACATTTCTTGCCTCTTTCATCGAGATAAAAATCATGTAGTGTTTGCAGAAGAATTCATAAAGGAATAGGGTAGTAGCAAGCTGAGCTTCTTTCGAATAATACATGGGTATCTGAAGCTTTAGACATGGTAACTGCAGTTACTTGACTGAACTGCTTGTAAATAAATCATGAAGAGGTACAGACTTCCAGTAAGAATATGATCAAGATCCAGTATAATCCAAGGTCTGTGGCATTGATTTGAAAGCTTGTCTTAATTTGCAGGGTCTTGATTCTGCTTCAAAGATATTCCTCCCGATTTCACGAGTTATTCTGCTGTAACGTTAGATGGATAAGTGGCAGTTCAAGACCAAGATCCATCTCTACTTATAAATAAAAGACCTTTCAAATCTATTTTTCCCAAGCCCACTACAGAATCCAAGTTGAAGCAATTTAAAATTTCCTTTTAAACAGATCCAGAAAACAATAAAAAAAACAGCTCGCAGGGAGCAACTGATGCGAGAAGAAGCTGAGCAGAAGCGTTTAAAGACTGTCCTAGAGCTGCAGTTCATCTTGGACAAGTTGGGTGATGATGAAGTGCGCAGCGACTTGAAACAGGGATCAAATGGAGTGCCAGTACTGACAGAGGAGGAAATGACAATGCTGGATGAGTTTTACAAGCTAGTTTACCCTGAACGAGACATGAATGTGAGGTAGGTTTCCAGTAAAATACTTTTCTTTATAATTCTCAAGTTAGTTAACAATGTATTGGTACTGTGGTAATTGAAACACTTGGTAAGAAATTATTTATTACTTATATTTTGAAGATTGAATGAACAATATGAGCAAGCATCTGTTCACCTGTGGGACTTACTGGAAGGCAAGGAAAAACCGGTTTGTGGAACAACCTGTAAGTTACAGTCTCTGTATTAAGAGATAATGTGCTGAATTTGTGCTTGAACTAAAATACAGTGTCTGATATAAGAGAACTTTGGCAGGTAATTACCTTTCCAGGTTTTTAGAGTAGCTCCTTTTTTTCAGACCTTAGCTGAACTATAACAGAATAATTTACTGAAGTGTGAAGCGTGTGGTGTATTCTTAGTTGTTTTAACTGATGCAGCATTACTTGGTATTTAAGCTTAGTCCATTCC
>NW_009952259.1:2071076-2098588 GCF_000747805.2 Chaetura pelagica
CTGCTGTTTCAGCAGTATTCTGCTGCTGCTGGTGCTTAGTAGCAATTCTTTGTTTTCTGGAAATGTGTGTGACCTAGGAGCTTTGTCAATAATATGACCTAATATATAAACTGGCATGGCCTTATTTAGTGTGGTGTTCTGCCTCCCCTTGTGTCCTGCAAAAACCTCTGATTTTACCCTAGTTTGATAGATTAATTCTGTAAATCAGGATGTGATCCTTCAGATGGACTTTGCTATAGAAATGTAAATTTTCAGAGCCAACATTAGGCCTTAAGAACATGTCTCTGCTAGGAAGTTGTCTGTTTCTTGTATTGTGAGGAAGTTTTTAAGTCTCTTAATTGGAAATCGGTAGGAAAGTTTTAGGGAGGAATATCCTTTTTTGTAGGTAAAATTCCAGCTCTGGTGTCCCCAGCACAAGAAGGATGTGGACCTGTTGAAACATGTCCAGAGAAGGGCCACAAAAATGATCCGAGGGCTGGACCACCTCTCTTATGAGGACAGGCTGAGGGAGTTGGGGTTGTTCAGCCTGAAGAAGAGAAGGCTCTGGGGGGACCTCATAGTGGCCTTCCAGTACCTGAAGGGAGCCTCCAGGAAAGCTGGGGAAGGACTTTTTACAGGGGCTTGCAGTGAGAGGACAAGGGATAATGGTTTTAAACTGAAAGAAGAGATTTAGGTTAGAGATGAGGCAGGAATTCTTCGGTGTAAGGGTGATGAGACACTGGAACAGGCTGCCCAGTGATGTGGGGGCTCCATCCCCAGAGGTGTTGAAGGGCAGGTTGGATGGGGCTCTGAGTAGCCTGTGCCTATTGGGAGGTGTCCCTGCCCATGCAGGGGAGTTGGAACTCGATGGTCTTTAAGGTCCCTTCCAACTCCAAACATTCTGAAAATTAATTATCCTTATTATATTAGACTAATACAGAACTGTTAGAAGAGTTTTTTGTGTCCTGTTCATAGCAAGTGGAATGATAGTGTTGTAGGTGTATCCAACCTGTTTTATTGAGGAGTTGAAGGTACTACGGCCTTACTGGTAAAGGGAGTTGTTTATTTTGTTGAAATAAAATGTTCTGAGGAACTAGCAATTTAGTACTTTTTAAATTAATACTTGTTCTGCTAGATCTCAAGTCTGAAATGTTTGTGGTATTAGATCTTTTTGAGAGCCTGAAGACATGCACCCTGTTTTTTTGAAAAGGAAGGAGAAAGTATGGGGATAGTTTTCAGGAGAAAGTTGATGAATGCTCCTTGCAGACCTAATCACTCTCTTACTGGATGCAGTTGGGTTGGGTTTTTTGTCTGTTTCAGGATGAGCTTTTAGTGATGTCATTTGCAGCCGTTGCTGGTTTGCTTTGTCTTATAATAGGGATGAATGTTAATGTATTTCTGTGCTTTTCTCTGTGTTTCTATGGATTGATGCAGTGATTATCATTTGCCAGATGTGCACTGTGAAGCTTCCATTTTGAGTCTGTTTTGTTTTTTGTTGGCCTGGACCAGCCAGTAATGCTACCTTGCCAGAGGGGCTGGTTTGGTTTGGATTAAGACATCACAGCACTGTCTGAGGCACTAGGTGCAAGCTTGTGCTTGTTAAGCTTACAAAGGCTGTTCTGAGCACTTCACCTCAGGGCAAGAACCTTCATGAAGGTGGTACCTGTGGAAATTTTTACTGACAGTTTGTTTGTAAGAGGTTGACTTAGAGTAAGGTTTTTTTAATTGGGAAATTACAAATAAAATTGGTTACAGTGGAAATGTCATTGAGTTCCTGAAACTTTCCCCATGGAAAACTAAGCAACCAGAAATGTTTGAAATAACAGGAATAAAAGTATGGTAATGAAATTCATGAACTTTATCTCACTTTGAAGTGTTTCACAAATCTTTTGAAGATTATTATATACTCTTAAGATTCTCTGTGCCTTTCAGATTGTTCTGAACAGAAGTTTATTATTAATTGATGTATTTAATATGGCCTAGTAAGACAGAAGTAGCTCTGTAATAATAGTGTCTGTGGACTAGCTTGGGGCAGCAACATCTTCCCAGCAAAAGGGGGATAAAATTTATCTGATCTTTGGGAAGGAAGATTATTAGGATTGTTCCTGTTAATTTTTTATTTCTT
This sequence comes from Chaetura pelagica, assembly GCF_000747805.2. NCBI lineage: Eukaryota > Metazoa > Chordata > Aves > Apodiformes > Apodidae > Chaetura > Chaetura pelagica. The sequence continues at coordinate 2,073,181 of NW_009952259.1, forward strand.
CCATTTTCCTAGATAAAGCTCTAAAAGAGATTGTTGAACGTATTCTTCAAACTAGCTACTTTGATAGCACCCATAACCATCAGAACGGCTTGTGTGAGGAGGAAGAGGCGGCACCTGCACCTGCAGTAGAAGACACTGTAGCAGAAGCTGGTAAGAATACAAAGATCCCTTGGGACTGGCATGATTCTGTTGTGCTGTCTTGTCTGCTTGGATTTATCAGAAGGATTAAATTCCAAATGCAGTTTTAAGTGCAAAAAGCACCTCTCTGAAGTCTTCATGTGTACCAGTTTTTTGAATAGAAATGCGATTCCTTGATAATCAGGTACACATCTAGCAAGGCAACATCTGTAGGAGTGTCAGCTATTCATTCAGCCCTTCTCTGAGCCATGACGAAGAAAAACCAGATTTGCATGCCAGAAGGGTTCTGTAAGGCTGACTCTTGTCAGCTACTTCTTTAGAGGAACCATCATCCTTTCTAATGACCACACCGTAAATATCTTCCGTGATGTGCAAGGAAAAGGGTTATTTTTGTAGCTGTGAAGAGTTAGCTGAAGGAAGGAGCAAAGTCACTTAGTATTATTTGGGTTTGAACACATCTTTCAGCACTTGTCTAATATGTCACTTCCTGAAATAAGAACCCAGGCTAACAACAAAATTATTTAGAAGCAGGTTTGTGCAAATGGAAATTACTGAAAAGTCTCTTTCCTATTTTCTTGTCCTGTAGACCTTCTCATTATGATTTATAAGCAAAATTCTGTTTGTATTAGTTCTGGTTGTCTGAGACTTACATAGTAGTTCCACCAGTTTTAATTGTTACAAGGGAAGAGTTTTTGAAGCTAAGAGTATGCTTACATATTTTAAGAAATTCAAGAATATGGTAATAAACTTGAAGAGAAGATTCATGATCATTTTTCCTTTTTGAGTATGTTGTGGAGAAAGATTGAAGTTTGCAGTAACTGAACATAACTCTTCACAGCAAAAATTTAATGTAGGGGTTTTTTTTCCTTTTTAACTCAAAATTCTGAGAATCTTTGCAGCTTAATTCTCTGTAATGTCCTTATGTTTTTGTTTTGTTCATTTTGAGACACAAGTATAATGTTTACCTATCTTGTAACCATTAGATTTGTTTCTGAAGTCAACAGATATTTAACTGTACAATAATCACAGTAATACTGAGTTTCTAATTTCAGATCTAGTAAAAATCCCATCCCCTTGGAGATGTGTGTCAAGACAACTCCTTCCTTAATGTAAAGCAGGCCTCTAATACTGGATGTTAATAAACGTGTGTCAGTTTTTTTCTTACACCTAGCTGTAGTTCCTACATACTAATTGTCCATTCACAGTAGTTTATCATAAATAACTACTGCAAATATGCATCTGACTTCTTCAAACTTTCACTTTTATTGGGGGAGATTTCTTAATAATTTTTTTTATCTGTAGAGGGTTTTCTATACATAAATGGTGTATTTTTCTTGCAGAACCTGATCCGGTAGAAGAATTTACTGAACCAACCGAAGTTGAATCAACTGAGGTATTATTCACTGGAAAGATTGTCACTTTGTTTAGCTTTAATGTCACTTACTTTTACTTTCATACACTTTCTTATTTTTATTTTAGTATGTAAACAGACAATTCATGGCAGAGACTCAGTTCAGCAGTAGTGAGAAGGAACAGGTAGATGAGTGGACAGTTGAAACGGTTGAGGTAAGATCTTGTGTACTGCAGGTAAAATTGCAATCCCTGTTTCCGCTGACTTGCAATTCATGATAGGTTATAGCACTGCCTCCCTTCTCCCTCAAATACATATATTTAAGTAGGCTTGGACTTGCTACTCTTTTTTAAATTACGTATTTAGCTCAGGAGTACCCAAAATAAAAGCTAAGCTGTTTGCAAGCTAAGTTTGCAGAGAACTCTTGTTCAGTAGTGTCTCGCTTGGGAAATTGGGACTTAGAAGTCTTCGGACTTAGATTTTTTTTGAAGGCTTTTTTTAAGAGAGCTTTGCGGATTTTGAACTTCAGTTACACAGCTGCTGACAGGATGGCCTAGTTGTGTGTTTCAGTGAGCTGTTCCATGGAAAGGGAGCTGAAGATTAGTATCTCAACTAATATATGTTCCAGATTGCATATGCACATAATTTTGAGTTAAAATATGCCTGTATGCATCTCTTCTTTCAATAACTGTAGTTCCAAGTGTTTAACTTGTTACTAGTTTGCTGTTGAGTGAGTGTTCAGTTGTGCTGTTTGTGGTACATTGCTAGTGGGTTCCATTCTAGACTCTAGACTTCACTGCATGTGCAAGTCCATTTTGTTATACTAGAGTTTGTACTTTTCACGTACTGGAAAGGACAAGTTACATGGAGTCATTCAAGAGTTTGGTATGCTGGAAGCTGGGTGGTGTCCATCAGTTAGGAACAGCTATGAGAAACATCTTTCAGGTGCTGGAGACTTAATTTATGATTCAGGCTAGCCTTCTGTATCAGCAAATAGCAGGTGGTCAATTTCTGGATTGTTCCTTGGTGTCTTGAGTCTCTTTAAGTGGAATGGAGTAAGTGTTCATGTCCAAGTGCTGAAAAAGAAAGGAGCCATTTTGATACAGTTTTCTAATCTGCCCAATTTTACATTCAGTCTGGCTGAAATTCGTATCTTATGGTGCTAAAGAACAGAAAGATTTAATAATACTTTGGATGGATGTGAGGCTTCTATAGCTAACTGGACAACTTTGTCATGTCATTAAATGACTTTGGTAGTATCTTGTTATAGTATTCCATTTCTTTACTTAACCCTAAAATATCACTGTTATTGAATGGGATTTAAGAAATCTCTTAGACAAAACCACACATCAACTTCATGCTTGTTTGCAGCATTCTTACAAGAAACAGTATTTTAAAATTAATGCTTGATTTGTCTTGAATTGTGCCCAAATTACATCCAAGTTTCTACCAAGTGTTCAGAGTAGCTTAGAGGTTCAGTTCTCTGTAGTTCTTAATGTAAGTAGTATGGATGAAGACTTTACAGAATGTCCTTATGATTTAAGCCTGTTGTGCTTCCCTTTGCTTTGGAACTATAAAGCTGCACATTGCACAATCTAAAACTCAGATTCTTCATTTTGGAACTAATAATAATAATAATATGGAATAACTGTACTAGTATGGTAGCAGAATTCAGTTTGTGGTTTTGTATCAGACTGATTTCAAAAGCTAATTTTCCACGTCTTTGTCTAGTCAGCTGAATAGAGCAATGCAAAGAACATACACTTCAGCTCTCATTTCTGTCCCAGTTTCTTAGACTATGTACAAATGAGCTGTTTTGAAAAATGTAAAGTTGAGGACTGCCCCTTTATAATGGAAAACTTTATTTTTTCAGATTGCACAGAAAAACAGGAAGTTGAGAATAACTGCTTTTGAAATCACTCTTGCTGTTCTTCCTGGCACCACAATCCCATTTCTCTTGGGAATGCAACTGAATTGTCTTTAGGGATTATAATATACATTGTATAGACCTTTGTGCTCCTCAGCTTAAGGTAGTTGTGGAGTTAGTGTAGTCAGAGCTGTGAATGATAGCTTTTAATTTTGGAAGCTGATGGTTCTGAAGAACACTTACACAGAAGATTCCATTGTTGTTTATGAAGAGGAAGGCTACCACAGACACATCTCTTTTTCAGTAACCCTCAAGTAGATGTGATACATTCAATATTCTGTGCTATCATGTCTGTATTTTGAGAAGTAACAGTGTCTCACATTGATGTTTCTGTATTTTCCAGAAGTTTTCAACCAAAGAATCTACTTCTAAATTATCAAAGTGAATTTGCATTTGGATTATGTGTTTTTTTAACTTTGGTGAATGTGTCCTTTATTGGTAGTAGTGATTTTATTGGTGGAGTTAGTTGTTTGGGATTTTTTGGGTTTGCTGCTGTTGTTGGGGGCTATCATGTCTGTATTTTGAGAAGTAACAGTGTCTCACATTGATGTTTCTGTATTTTCCAGAAGTTTTCAACCAAAGAATCTACTTCTAAATTATCAAAGTGAATTTGCATTTGGATTATGTGTTTTTTTAACTTTGGTGAATGTGTCCTTTATTGGTAGTAGTGATTTTATTGGTGGAGTTAGTTGTTTGGGATTTTTTGGGTTTGCTGCTGTTGTTGGGGTCCTTTGTAGTAAATACCTGAACATGAATCTGCTCATAAAGGGAGTTCTCTGTGTCTTAGAATGGAACTTTGGTTGGATGGATGCCTGTGTATTTTTTGTAGAACTGGAGACTGTTCTGTGACTGCCAGAATACAAGTTAATTCTGGTTGGTTTGTGACTTCATTAAACTTTTGTTTTTACCTCTCCTCCTTTCCTCCTTTGCCCCTTGGCCTTCTGTACCCTGTTATTTTCTCTGATTGTGTCTGGGCAGCTCTGCCTACCAAGAAGGTCAAGGGGCAGGGTGTCAGAAGGCAGGAAGGGTGTCAGAAGGTGAGTGAACAATTTGATGAGTCAAACACTATTTTGCTGAGAGGTTCTTCTCTCCTGAAACAAATTTTTTACTTTGCTGCTGTGCCTCCAAGATGAATGGAGATATATGACTGGGGAGTGGTTTGCTTTTTGAATAATGGTCCAGATACCTGAGTAGTCTCTACCTTTTTCATGCAGCAGACTGTTACAAACTGTTAAGTTTAGAATTACAGCCTGTCCATTGGCAACTTAATATGCAAAACTTGAATTTTTTTTTAGTAGGCTTATCCTACTGTGATTATAATAGATAAAAAATAGATCAAAGTACCTGGTAGTGATGATAAGACTGAAGGAACAGGCTATAAACAGTGTATTTTGACATTTAAAAAAAGAGTTTTGAAAAAGGCAATGTAAAATATTAAGCACCATCTCAAGCTAGTACTTTGTACTATTTGTAGAAAAGGAAAATGTTTGATAAAATTTTGTCCATCAACTTGATTTTTCTTGAAGACAGTGCATTGTTATGAATGACTTGGACTTCACAAGTTGAGTATTGATACTCAGATAACATTTTTGGTGGTAATTTTGTTTGAGATTAGTAGCTCCTGGTTTTACGTCTGAACTTTCATCTAGTCATCTGGTTTTCTTCCTTAATTTTAAAACTTTGTAATGTGCAAGAGGTCTATGTGTGTGCTCTGAATAACACTTTTGTTGGTTTTTTTTCCACTCTTTTAATTTGGAAACAGTCCATAATTTGGAGTCTGGGGACTGTTAAGTACAGCAGAGCAGTCGTGCCTGTTTTCCAGTGTGGGCAGCCTTAGGGTATATTCCATGGGAATTGTCAAATTGCTTCCCCTTAGATGGCTAGTAGGGGAGGTTTGGGTCTGAAGGGAACCTTTCAAGAGGAATGTATGTTGTGGTTTGTTTTTAGTTTTGGTCATAGAATTTATTTGAATCTTACTTGGTTTTAAATTCTCTGTTACAGATGGCTAGGGGTTTGGCCAAAGAAAGTGTCATTGGAGATTGTGAGGCAGTGGCATGTGCAGAAAGTCAAGTTATGTTTGTAAATCTGAGCAAGGAATAGACATACTGGAAGATGCTGTAGGTTTCTTTGAGGGTGGATAAGAGGAAGTTACATTTAAAGTTCAGACCTGTGGTTATAGAACTGGTCTAAAAGAGATCTGTTTTGTTACTTGTCATGACTCCTGTCCAAAAATCTATTTTCTACAGTTCTGGTAAGAGGCCAGGTATTTTATGTAAATATTTTGAACTTTCAGGTGCGTGTGTGCTAATTTACATTGGGTGCAACTGTAAGTTTAAGGCTTACCTGTTCATCTGGAAGATTATTAACAATTAAAAGCTTGTGGGAATAAAGCAGTAGACAAGTTACTGACAATGATATTTTTAAAGGAAGGCTGTTGACGTGAATGCAAATTAAATTGAAAGTATCATTTCCGTATTGGGGAGTTGCCTAAAGAGCGACTGGTTAGGTGTGGGAAAGTGCTACTCTGAGCAGCTTAACTGTCCTTTTCAAGCTATTTTATGATGGATGTTCATAGATGCTTATGTTCAGCTTTTCTGATTGCTCTGCTGTCTGTGATAAGGTGGCATTTGAAAGCATGTTGCTGTTTGTACCTTTGTTTATGTGCTCTGTATTGAAATATGTTGAGTTTCTGCTTTTGGGCTTCTGGTGTCCTCCCATGGTGCTGTCTTGCTGCCTTATCCTCTCCAGCTAGGATAACACTTGAGAATTCAGGTCTAGATGTGGCTATGTAAATTCAAAGTTTTGGAAGTCCTCAGAAAATTCTGACTCTACTTGACATTTACTAAAAAGGCATGAGAAAAGAATTGTTCTCCATGTCTGCATATTTCTGAAACTTACTCTTCCCTGACTTCATTTGAATTCCCAAATGTTGATAAATTGCTGTCTCAAATCCTGCTCTAAAAAAATTCCTTGGCACTGTTCTTATTGGGGAATAAGAATAGATGAGAAGCAAGTAGAGCACACTCTAAACTTTCTCATCCTGTGAAGTGCTTGTTTGAGTAGCTGGCCACCAGCATTGATGTGACTTGACTTACTTCAAGAACACTATAGTAATGATTTGCATAATGATTTAGGCAATAGCCATAAATTTCAAGAACTGCTGAGTCACTTCTGTGCAGCGTTACCTTAAGCTGAAGTTTCAGCCAGTTGTTTGTTTCTTGTTAGGTTGTAAATTCGCTGCAGCAACAGACACAAGCTACATCTCCTCCAGTTCCTGAACCTCACACGCTCACTACTGTGGCTCAAGCAGATCCTCTTGTTAGAAGGCAGCGGGTACAGGACCTCATGGCCCAGATGCAGGGCCCATATAACTTCATGCAGGTATGTTGAACCCACCCTGGCACTGCAAAGCTGCAACCAAGAAACAAGATAGCACTTTCTGGCTGTTAGCTGTGATCAAAAGAGTCCGCTGTAGTTTATTCTAAAAATACAGCACTGTCCATTTTGCAAGACCGTTTTATGTCAAGAACTCAGCCAAAGCCTGCAGGCATGTATTGCTGTCTAAGTACAATTAGAATGTTGTTTAGCTTTTCTGCTCTTCTTGCACTAAGTCTACAGATAAGACAAACTTGTGCATCACTAGGTGCTGTATATAATGTATTCTGCTTAAGTGATACCAGCTGTAAAATATCCCTTGTATTAAGGTAGTTCCGAATTTTGTCTTACAAAAACCTCTACTACATGTGAGGAGCTGGGTTGCCTCTTGAAGGCTGACTTCTAACATGCAAAGTTAAAACAACCAGAAATGCATTGGGGAATAATGGAATACATCAGAAAAAGCCTCTCCTCTTCCTTCACAAAGGAGAGTAGACACACACCTTGGAAGCAAATGAGGCATCCACCACTTATGCTTCTTTTTTGTTTCTTCCCACAAAGTGCTAATTTAGGATAAAGAATAAAGCTTAGTTTACTACCTGTTCTGTCTGTGAAAGACTCCCTCCAGTTAATCTTTTTGTAATATAAGTTCCAATTTGTATACATGGACTGAATTTTTCTTGCAATAAGTATATTTTGGAATTTTTAAATCCATAATGTATTTAAAATGTCTGGTAAACCCAGCAGTTTTGTAACTCTGGACTAAGCTTCTTTTATTGTGCCTGGTCAGCTCTGTACTCTGAATGTTAATATTTTTTTAAAAAGAGTAAATTGGATTTGACTGTTCTTATTTTTTTATCAGGATTCTATGCTGGAGTTTGAGAACCAAACACTTGATCCTGCCATTGTATCTGCACAGCCCATGAATCCAGCACAGAATTTGGACATGCCACAAATGGTTTGCCCTCCAGGTTTGTAATGGTAAATCCTAAACATAAATATCAGGCAAGCCTGCAAGTCATGTCATTAGACATAATAACGGGCTCACTACATCACTACTGAAGTGTGTTTTTCTCTAAACATGTTACATGTAGACCTGGGATTCCCACTTGACTTCTGGGTTTTGCTTGGAAGTGTGGAACGTTTTAAATGTTCTTTAAATGGGCAAAATATAGTTTTGCTTAGTCTTTTGGAAATTGCTGGATTGTTTTGGACAACTGGGAAAAACATACTTTGCATGGAAATGGTACTTGATGTTCTGAGTAGAGCTTTGTCATGCTCAAAGCGTAATTGTCTTTTCAATGCTGAGCTCACAAATAACTGAATTGGATAAGATGATAATGCTATTCTGTAAAAGGTTTGATTGTACAATGTAATGAGTGAAATTATTTTCCTTCAGTTCATGCTGAGTCAAGACTTGCCCAGCCTAATCAAGTTCCTGTGCAACCAGAAGCTACACAGGTAAAATGTTCAGTAAACTGTACAATATATTTTCATCTTGATTTATGTTATAATAGGATTTAATTCATAACTATATGAGAAACTCAAAAAGCTGAAGTTCTGATTTTGGAAATTGGGTTATCTCCATTATCTCTTCAGCATTGTTACTTATGGGCATTGCTCTGCAGTTTTTATGCTGTCCAGACATTGCATATTTTCTGTAATGGAGCCTTATGAGGCATTTCCCTGTTTGGAAAACTGTTTGGTTCAAGGTTTGTACAAACAGGTTTGTTGAGGAAACTGCATTTAGAATTAGAGGAATCTTAAGCTGAGAGGCGCAAGCATGGAAGCAGTTGCAGTTTGCACTGCTCATCCTCATGGTCCAGTGTGGACTTCTCAGCAGTTACCAATTCTTTCAGTCAATCTTCAGATTTGGTGTGTGGATGTGATTTTCATTTCTCAAATAGATTTTTGTGTGCCTGTGTGTTAGGTTTCCATCATGGAAAACCTGTATTCCATGTGACAGTGATGAATTTTAAATAATTTTTTCATATTAGAGAGGAAGGACTTCAGAATGGTGCTCTGTGTATTCGTCTAATCTGTGCAGTTTAACTTGAGATTTCTCTGTGCATTCTGTTCAAGATGGATTGGTAATTTGACAGAGGAAAGCAAGTTGTCCTTTACTTACTTGTGACAGAAATGCCAAAACCAAAATGGCTTTGTTTGAGAGCTGTCTGTATCTGTTCAAGTGGGCATCAGACCACAGATGGATTTAATGGATTAACTATAGAGTTTGTGGTGTTGTTTTTGACTTCTTTTGTTAAGGATTAGTCCCAGTTGCCTGCTTAGACAACATTTCAATACTGGAGCACTCAGAGTTAGTGTGAATGCTGTTTTTCAGTTGAGCTTTCCAGAAATTCCAGTTGAAGTAGGATCACTTAATCATGCTTCTGCAGCATATACATGATGAATTTGCCTTTTTGTTACTGTGTGTCAGCTTCTTAAGGAGTTGTCTGGTGATTAAAGAGCTGGATGATTTTATGTTAAGCATGTATGGCATCTCTGAAGGACTTTGCTGGTCTCAAGTAGTGAATCTGATCTCCCAAGTAGTAAACCTAATCCCTGTAAGCATTTGGAAACTGGGAGAAAAATGTGGATAGAATGTAGATCGTGGAGTAATGGTAGTATAAACTGCTTACATTATCTTGCCCAGATTAGATCTGCAATTTTAATTCACTGTTTTGTATGGAAACAAAACAGGGTGTTTTTTTTTTTTTTTTTTTTCTGTATTTATTATTTGTTGAAGTTCTAATACTTTGAGAAATTTTGGTTTGTAGGTGTAGAACAATTTTTTTGGCAGCTTTCTGTACACTAGCTTCTATTTTGCTGTTAAATTATGTCTGTGATTACTTCAGTGGGTTTTTTTTGTTTTTCTTACTTCAAATAGTGCTGCCAGTGATTCCCTTGGGGATTTTGGAAGCAGTAGAAAAATTGCCTCTTACTTTTGAATGTGAGCAGGTGATGGGAACACACCCATCAGTTGTTATCAGTTGCCTCTTAAAGGCCCCAGTAGCCTTAAATACAAAGTCCTCTGCTTTGTTGGCTAGAGTTTTCACTGGGCTGTGTGTAGGGGAGCAGAGGTTGTATAATGAGCAAATTCAGTCCATTGGATACCAGCACTTCCCTACTTTTGTAGGAGCTTGGAGTTCTTTCATTTAAACTTCTTTATATTTCCCTCTGTTTCTGTTATTCCTTAGTTTTATGTAATGGTAGTTGGGGTTGCATAAGGAAATTAGAAGGATGTTTCTTCATTAAAAGCAACCACATGTCCAGCCAATTCAGAAATACCCACGGAATAAAATCTGGCAGGGAGTGGATGCTGTGTCATTTAGAATATATATCAAGATGAGGTGGTTTTGTTTTAAAAGCAGTCAATTTGTAATGGTAGTAAAGATCTGCTGGAATACATCCTTTTACTGGAGAGTACCAATCATTCCAGAGTTCTCTTGATACTTTTTATAAACCTGTGTGTGAGCATCAGCTGACTTTTGGGGGCCTTGGGGTTTATTTTGTCAGGTTCCTTTGGTTTCTTCTACAAGTGAGGGATATACAGCCTCCCAACCCATGTATCAGCCTTCTCACACAACAGAGCAACGGCCACAGAAAGAATCAATTGACCAGATTCAGGCAAGTCAGATTTCACAAGGGTGGGAAGGACTCTGCTTGCAGGTGTAATCCAATGTTAGTCTGTGCTTCTCAGTAAATAAAGTTTTGGAGTTTTTAGTTACTTTTTGATAGGGCTGCTTCAGTTCTGTTTAACTTCAGAATTTTGAGCCTGTGACCAGTAAGTCCTTCATTGTAAGACTTTTAATTTACAAGATTGTTCAGTTAGAAGAAACATGCCAGCATCAGCTTAAGAGCATCACTGTTGTCTTAGGAAATGTGATTTATTTTTTTACATTGGCTAGACGTTAGCCCAGAAACCTTTTCAGTTCCCCTTGTAGTTTTTTCTAGTTGTGTTTCAAGTTAATGAGGGAGAAGACTGGTAGGTTTTTCCTCTCCCATTATGCTGTTGTGAATGAGGCTGTTCAGCTAAAGTAAATAATACTCCTGTTGAGGTGAATCTGAGGTGTCATCACTTTCTTTTTTCAAGTGAAATTTTCAAGTTAAATCTTCTGTGTAACTCAAAAGCTGCTAAAATGTTACCTGTTTTAATTACCAGGCTTCGATGTCACTGAGTGCAGACCAGAGCCCATCATCATCATCCCTTCCCACTGCATCCCAGCCTCAAGTGTTCCAGACTGGATCTAGCAAACCTTTGCATAGCAGCGGTATCAATGTTAATGCAGCTCCATTCCAGTCCATGCAAACAGTAAGTAGTCGATTAATACTGAATCCCTTTATTTTAGTTGTCATTCCTTGTGTTGTTATACGAACACTGGAATCGATTGTGTAATTCCATAAAATAGTCTTTGCTATTCACATTTCTCAGGCTTACATACTTCTTTACATCATGCAATGAGGAATTGTAAAAAATGAATTGGACCAGAGAGCTATTTTTCTGCCATTGTAGGTATTCAACATGAATGCACCTGTTCCTCCTGTTAATGAGCCAGAAACCCTTAAGCAGCAAAATCAGTACCAGGCCAGTTACAACCAGAGTTTCTCCAGTCAGCCTCACCAAGTAGAACAATCAGATCTTCAGCAAGAGCAACTCCAGACAGGTAAACTTACTTTAGCAAAAACTGAAATGACAGAAGCTTCAGTGGAGCAGATGATCAGGTTGTGAAGTCCTAGATTGATGTATCAGAACATGTCACACAGTCTCAAATGTTCCTAGTCTTGCAAAGCTTACCCCTGAACAGTACAATTTTTTTGATCATGTGTCATGGTTTGAAAATCCAATCAGGGGTGAAATTCAGTATCTGTATTTCCAGCTGTTAAAAGAATTTTGCCACTTGATTCAGTTTTATATGGATTTTAAAAAAACATTAACAGGATTAAGGATTATTCTACAGAGGAAAGCAGTATAGTAGAGTACTTGCTCTGCAAAGATCTGGATGATCCTTAAATCTGCTTTTAAAAAATTGTACTATTTGAGATGACATTTTAAAAAGGAAATAGTAAGCTAGAATTGGGAGCAGATATATGCTACTTATCCCAGATGGTGCAGTGGTAACAAAGATGTAGAATCTTTTGCTAGAATCAGTTAGACAGCGTTTGAATACAGCAGGCAAAATGCTTTCCAAGTCAGCAACTTGAGAAGGAACGAACAATGAAATGTACATACAAAGCTGCTGTTCTACCAGCAGTTCTCTCTTGCCGCTGAAGTAAAATTGGCAGAGATAGGTTTTGAGGGAAGGACACAGATCAGAGATTGTAAGAGTGAAATGCTAATAACTACTGAAGGTAGAGTAGGGGAAAAGAGTCAGATCCTTTTTCTCTGTAACTGATGATGATTTTGAAATTTGTCTTCCTTGCAAGCTGGGATACTGGGATGGGTGAATGACAAGAGGGAGAACCAGATTCTCGTTGTTCATCTGTATGTTTTTAGAGTCATGTACATACAGCACAAGGCAAAAAGACAGTCTGGGGAATGCTGGTGTTGAAAGTGGGCCATGCAATATTAAATGTGTAACTTACTGGAACAGTAAGTGGAACTGTCAGTACATGGAACATGCAGTGGCCTTAGAACAAAACCTGAACACATTAAACACTTAAAAGGATGAGCACTTCTTGCATTCCATGAGAATGAGTGGGAAGCCGGGGAGAAGGGAGCTCTGTGGCTGAGTGAAGTAGGTGTAAACTTGTGCTCCCTATTGGGTGATTTCCTGCCTACAAGAGGGACTTAGTACTTGCAAATTTTCTTTGATGCATTGCTTCAGCATTTTGGGTATCAGGCTAAATTTTACAGCTGTTTTGCTCTTTTATTACACTTAGGGAGCCTGTAGACCTCAGGTTACTTTTGTAATCCACTTAATTCCTGGGTGGCAGCTCTGTTAAAATGTTCCGATCAATCCCAAGTTAGAACTACACCTAACAGAATTGAGTCAGTGAGCACAGAGATTTCTTAGTGGCTCTCAGCCCCTTCAGAGAAGGTTACAAAACTGAGTTAACTTAGTCATACTGTTTTTTCCAGAGTTACTGTTGCCTATTTTTGAAGGGTTTTAATAGCACAGGAAAATTACACCTGCATTAGGAATAGTTTCTGAACTTACATAAGAGACTTCTTGATGCTGACTTAAATCAACTCTCCACAATTTCTGAGTTGTTTTAATATTGTGGATTGTCTGACTCATGAACTTGCTTCTTTATTCTGCAGCTTATATTTCTTGAGCATTTACTGAGCATTTTTTGATGTGTTCTTTGTATTTCGAAGGTTTCAGTGTTGAGCATGTATAGGTGGGAACATAAATCAACAAACACAGACTTTTGTACTTCCTTTTTTCTTTCCGCTTCCAAACTAGTGGTTGGTACTTACCACGGTTCCCCAGACCAGACTCACCAAGTGGCAGGTAACCACCAGCAACCTCCCCAGCAGAATACTGGATTTCCAAGGAACAGTCAGCCTTACTACAACAGTCGAGGAGTGTCTCGTGGGGGATCACGTGGGGCTCGTGGCTTAATGAACGGTTACAGGGGACCGGCAAATGGATTTAGAGGTGAACACCTTCATTAAACTCTCATTTGACTTTCACTTCTTTCTGGAAGCATCATGTACAGATACCAAGTGCTAAACTGACCTACTCTTGCTATATACTGTAGGAAGTATCTCAAAAATTGCATTTGCTTTAACCAACTTAAGGAACTTGAATTGTAGGTGTTTGTTTAGGCTTTTTACTCGGATGTAAACAAGCACTTTTTCTGTTCAGTGCTACAGGGTTAGTGTTTAATTGTGCATCTACTGCAAGTATAAGTAAACATGGAAATACCCAACAGAATTTCACAACTGTCAAGTGAGGAATTTACATACCAGTTGAAATTTCAAAAATGTTTATTTCCAGTTATGGTAGAACCAGTGTATTTCAAGAGTTCCTTGTTTCATTATATTGAGAGCAGGCTTGATAATGTAGAAATATCAGAACAAAAAAGTCCAGAAGTCATTATTCTTGAGGCAGTTACGAGGACTAGAGGAATGATACTGTAGTTTTGGGTAAATTAAAATCTTCTTGATTCTTTGAGATTTTTTTATGTCACTGTCAATGTTGTGAAGATGTGTGTGTTAGAATGGGAGAGACATGGTTTCTTTGTCAAGTGTTCTGGGTTTAGACTAATGGATACAGCAGTGTGTGCTCTTGCCATGTTCTTTATGATATGGATGGAGAGCAGAGGAGAAACCCATTTAACAAAAATAGACCTGATGCTAGTAGGGAATGCAGTGGCCACTATCTGTCTGTTTTAAATTGTTCTGGTTTCCATATGTTAGACCCTTGGGACTGGAACAATCATTGGACATGGTTCCCAGCACTCAGGAGAGTCTTGGCTTAGAAGCAGCTTCTTGCCTGAGTTGGTTGTTGTGGCCTTGCAGGGCACAGCTTTTACCTTTAGATCCTAGGTTTATGTTTAGCTCTGGATTGAACATTATGCAAATCGAACTTCAAATTACTAGAGAAATGCATTGAATTGCCATTGCTTCCCAGTTATGAGGTCTTCATTCTTGCTTCTGGGAATAGTATTAGCACTAATGTTGCAAACATTGGCTTTACTTGCAGTTAAACAGTACTTACTGAAGGGGCAGTTTTCCTCAGGTTCAGCTAAAATGCTGTTATTGCTTTTTTTTTAATGTCATATAAAGCGTGAGGCTGTCATTTCCAAGTGAGAGACTTGTGCTCTGTTCCCTAGGAGGATATGATGGCTACCGACCTTCCTTTTCCAGCACTCCAAACAGTGGGTACACGCAGCCCCAGTTCAGTGCTCCTCGGGATTACTCCAACTACCAGCGGGTAAGATACCTTCATGTTGTGCCAGTCTAGAATAGAAAAAAAAAAAAAGCATCCATCAGCAAAAGCTCTCAAATCTGTTAGTTAAAACTTTTCCAAGGCCTTTTTTTATTGCTCATAAAGACAGAAGTTTCAGGTACTAAACAGGTATTTTAAAAGAGCAGAATATGAAATGGCTGATTATAACTGGGAAACGTGTTCTGTTTGGCTAATGGTTCTCTGCAGGAATTGGCTTAGAGCAAGGTCAAGTGAATTCTAAAAAACTTTTCCTAAATATAATTATTTTCACAACTTTGTCAGAAAAAAGACCATAAATCCATTTAAATAAACTTTTTCATTATTAATGTAATTTACATTTCTTATGTTGAACATACCTTGTAACTGGAGAGAGAATTTGTTATTTTATGTTCTAATATACCTGCTAGGTACTAGTATGTGTAAGGATTTATTTTTCTAAGATCACTATAAACTAAGGAAATGCTAGATGTTGCAGTCACAAATGTTTTGTCAATGCATATTGTTCTTAAAGCTTTTTATTTTATTGGCAGTTAACAGCCTCCTGAAACATAATGCCCAGGTTTTATATCACAGCCCTTTTAATTTCTTTGCTTCAGGATGGGTACCAACAGAACTTCAAGCGTGGCTCTGGACAGAGTGGACCTCGGGGAGCTCCTAGAGGTAATGCCTGAGTAGTGAAGAATGTATTTGGGTTGAAGGGAAGTTTTTGATCCAACTTCTGAAGTTTTGCATTTAAAAAGAAACCTCACTCCCTATTCAGCGGGTCACAGTTGAAGAATAAGCTTACTTGCCTCTGACCTCAGTGTTGACTCTGCTTTTGAACAGAGGTTGGACTTGGAGGACCTCTTGAGGTCTCTGCTGACTTTAATTATACTGTGATTGTTTGAACTTGGTGGAGCTTTAGCTGGCTATTCAGTGAGGAATGCTTTACCAAGAAGTTAAAACAACAATTGCTTTTGACATGTTAAATGTAGCAGAACTCTGTTGCTTTTCGTTCATGAAAGCCTTAGGAAAGTGACTTTTTTTGTGTGAGGTTTATCATGACATGAAATCTGCTTACTAGGTTCACTAGTAGTTTGTAAGTAAGACATGTTTATAGAGCAGACCAGAGACTTGAGCTGGCTGTCAGCCTTCAAAATTGTATGTTACTCTGCTGCACTCAAAGTTGTCCTGCTGCATCTGTTGTGGAGGTCTCTTTTGATCTAAGGATACAGAACATCCCTCCATGCTCATCTGTTCTTTGATCCTATAGAAATGTTGCTTTAGATTATTGAGGTATGTTCTCCTATAGCTTCATATGAGTGTTTACCATGTGTTTGAGAAGACAAAACCAAAAATCCCACATATATAATGAGACTGTAGTTGAAAGTCTATATTTTATTTTCAAAACTGTTTCCACAGTGAGATTGTTGGTGATGAGAAGGTCTTCTGTCTTGATGCAGATGTTTCCGTGAGAATCTTGAGCACTTTGTCACTGAGGACAGCTTGAGGCTGTACCTTGCCCTGTCTGAAACCACAGTTCTTTCGTGGTAGTTGGAAGAGTTCTGTCCTTGACTGTCCTGGTACTGACAGCCTGACAATGTGGAACTTGGGCCTGAAGTTTAGTGTAATTTCAGGTTGTGATGAAACGCGGAGTGTGTTTTAGGAAACAGTTTTAATGAAAGGGAGTCTTGAGGTTTGTTGTCAAGGTTATGCAGGCAAGTAAGATTCCCCAAGTAACCTAAAATTCTTGTGTACTGAGTGTGAGCTACAGGCAGTCTCTTTCTTAAGGAAGGAAGAAAAAAATGGAAGTTAAAATACCAGTAGTTAGCTAACAGTACTTTAATTTAAAAGACAATAAACCAATTATTCTTCAAACTACTGCAGAAAGTTGTCATTTTAGTCTTATGTTCATATCTATGTGACTTGATGTATTTTATTTTGTTTTTACTTGAAGTGATTATAACTGTAGTTTTGGGGGGAAAAAAAAGCTGCAAACTGTAAAGAGAGGTTACATGCTGTTGAGTTGTGATTTGAAGGAGCTTTTAGAACCATATATGGTCTAGATACACACCTGGGAATTCTTACCCAGATTATACAAGAGCTTTTAAGAATTTTTTTTAAATAACCTGATTTTATGTGTAATTCAAGTGCCTTTTTATGTTTCTTAGGTCGTGGAGGGCCCCCAAGACCAAACAGAGGGATGCCTCAAATGAATGCTCAGCAAGTGAATTAAAGAAATTCACAGGATTATGTTAAACGCCAAAAACACACTGGCCAGTGTACTATACATGTTACCAGAAGAGTTATTATCTATTTGTTCTCCCTTACAGGAAGTTTGTTGTAAAGGGACTATTTTCATTACCCATAATGACAGGACTACAGTTGCCAGCTTTATTTTACCTGGATATGGAAAGGAACGAAACAACGTTTACGCTGCATGTTCTGTCCTAAGCATCATCTTGAGCCTTGCACATGAGATTCAGATTCCTCACCCTTGCTAAGAATAAAGCAACAAAGGCAATTTTCAGGGTGATCCAATCTCCATGGTTAACTGAAGTGGCAGGAAAAAGCAAAGACTCACTTCTGACATTTAAGTGATCTAAAAAAAAATTAAATAAAAGCTACAAATACATAAAGATTTGCTGTGATGGCAGTTGACAAAACTTAAAGTTCCCATGAAAGGATGGAAAAGGTGAAGTGTGGCTTTGTAGAGCAACTGCATTTCAGCTTTTTCTTAATTAAATTGAAGCACTGAACAGTGGAAGATGGATAGTAATGCATATTTCCCTAAATAAATAGGCTTTTAGCCAGTTTTTGACAAAGAAGCAGCACCCTTAGCTACAGCACTCCTCATCACCAGGGCCCTGTTTCTGTGGCTAAGGATTTAAGATCGCTTGCATAACTGCTAATGTAATTATGTAATTTTTTAAAAAAAGAAAAATGAAAAAAAAAGAGCTTTGATTTGGCACTTCAACAAAATTTTGCAACAAATGTGAGATATAATCTGGATGGCCACTGTATGTTTGATGTGAAGTATTTAGATATCTCTTTGAAACACTTTTAAGTTTCTTTGATAGCAATGACTTTTGTAAGGATTGGTGTTTCTCTGCCATTCCTTATGACTTGCACATTGTCTGTCACTAATACTTGACCTTGCTGTATTATCACCTAAATAACTGATGCCGGTACTGATGGAAATCTCTAATGGATAATCATAACACTTTTGGTCACATGTCCTTTTGTCTCTCCTGCAGCCTTGAAGGTTTTAAGAAATCTCAAATGCCCGCTGCTGCTGCCCTTTTAATTGCTATCTTTTGAAAAGCACCAATATGTGTTTGAATTGATTTCCCCTTTTAAGGGAAATTACAGCCAGCAGTTACAGTTCTAATGGTATAAGCAAGACAAATAAAACATGTTTATAAAAATTGTATCCTGGAACACTGGTTTTCAACGACTGAAACAAGTTTAATGTAGTGGGGTGACATTTCATAAGGTTGGTTGGTTGTTGGTTTGTTGTTTTTTTTTTTCCCCCGATCCTCTTTTTCCTGAATAGATGTAATCCCTCCTCCTATTTTCCTGATTTTATTCTAATAGCTGTAACTTCTTCTGGGAAGCTTTTCTTTTTATAGACTTTCCTTTTCATCAAGGCAGCAATGTATAAAAGTAATGCCATAAGACTGGGAGCTGGAAAATACCGAGTCTTATTCGGGTTTTACTGCATACTTGTGGTATAACCTTTGGAAAAATCACTTGTGCCTACCTTTTGTGCACATGCACTCTCTCTGCAGTGGGGAGAATATTTTGATAGCTGCCTCCATAGAGGTGTTGGTAGTTCTGTTGCATTCTGTAGCACATGCAAGAAGAAAAGTGCTATATATGTTAAGTATTGCTCATCAAATAATTCCTGCCTGTGGAAAAGTGAAATTAAGGAACAGTTGTTGAACTGTTACATACAACATCGAAGGTTGTTTTCACTCAGAGGGGCATTTCTACTTTGTATCACAACTGAACTTGCAGAGTTTGTAGTTGGATTTTTTTGTCTTTGTGAAATAATCTGAAACTCCAAACAGGTAATATCACTTTTCCATGTTCTGTGTGAAAAGCACAAATGAAAAATGGTTTTACTGAGAGAAGTGATAAGCTTGTGAAGGCAATTATTACACACCAGACATCTTAAAATGATGCTGATGGCTGGAAGCAGCAGTTTTAGTCAAGGCTTAGAAACATTCCTTACCAGTGTAACAATATAAACTGCAGTCTGGAGAGAAGTTGCTGTTCTTTGTCTTTTTTAGGAAGCTGTTACTGAGATAATAGTCCCAACTGTTTTTTAACTGGAAAAAAATAAAAAGACAAACCTTTTAATGTTTTAACTGATGTAGGAAAACAGTGAACTCTCTTATTTTTTTTTGTAAATCAGCTTACTTTTCAAATGGTTGGTAGAACACAAGCTATTCAGCTATTTCCATTGCACACCAAATGCTTCCTAAATAGCTAATTGTAGTTGGACAGTAAACTTGCAGCATACTCAATTAAAGACCACTGAATGGATTAGAACATTCCACTTAAGTTTTGGGTTTTGTTTTGTCTTTTAACTTAAATTTATTAATAAATACTGGTTAGTTGAGAGGCCTCTTAAATTGAGATAAAAATTGTAAGCCTTTTTGTGTGAAAATGGTCCTTTAGAGTAGCTGCTCTGCTGTGTGCTGATTGGAGGAGATGTGTTATAGTAGTAATCTTCAAACAGATACAAGATGTGTTTTATCTGGGTTTTTGCACAGACTCCTTTAATCTCAGTACATCTAATAAACAGTATGCTGAAGAGCTGGCCCAGTATGGCACATAGAGCCATTGGTTTTTTTCTGGCCTATTTACAGGGGAGCTTTTATGTATCTTCACTTGTAACTTAGATCTAGATCTGAGTTCCATCCAGATCACAAGTACTCCTAGATACATGTTTTGAACCAGATCACTTTTTTAACAAGGAACATAAGTGATCATGTTGAGACACAATGGTGGCAGTTCTGGGCTGGTTCTGTTCAGAGCCCTTCAGAGATGGGGGAGCTGTATTTGTTTTAGTTACCTGCTGATTTAGGGGAACTTGGGCCTGATGGATGTGGTGGAAAGTGTGAGTGGGCGTAGCAAAGTGCTATTTCTGAGCCTATGTGTATACACATCAGTTGCACTCTGGTGGTTTTACTTGATTCTTCTGTGAATGGGTCTTTGGGGAACATAACAAACCAGGTGTGACTGTCTTATTGCCTGGGCACCTGCTCCAAGGGGAATAGAGTGTTATTTTGGCAGGGGCCTCATTAATGTTGTTAGGCTGTGGTAACACAATGGTGTGTGTTTGAGAACAAGCTTCTAGCTTCCCTGACTTCCTCTTGGCTGTAATACAGGGGTTCTTGAGTAAATAATTTATAAATCACTGGAGTTTCCAGATGCTTCTACCTACTGTTGCTGTGTCTGGGAAAGTTGGATCCTTCGTAGACATCCTACAACTTAAATATTTAACTTTGAAATTGTGAGCTGTTACCTAATAGGTAAAGTCAGTGTTGTCCTACCTTTTACTTCTGTGTTCTCCTTGTGTACAGGCTGCCTTTTTAAGAACGTGGCACCAATACCACTTCTGGGTTTTGCTGTGGAGGGAGTTTCAGACTTGACTTAACTCTTGTTTTCTTTCCATGATACTGTCTTTTGTGTGTAGCAATCTCCAAAGCATAACATCATCTAGAGTAGTTGGACAAGTAATGCTGACTTCTTGTTAATCACCAGTTAATGTATTCTGCTGGGACTCCCTAACTTACAGAACTTGAAAATGTGTCTTAAAATATCCTGCTGACCTTACTTGTTAGGCACATTCTTTTTAAGTTACAGGTTACCTTCATCCCTGTCTTTGGAGAATGGATTGAGTTTCCTTCTTTCCCCCACATAGCCATTGAGTAATTGTTCTGGAAACAGAAAAGTTACTGGAAAGGCTTTCCTCCAGACAAATAGTGAAAAGATGGTAAATTATACTGAAGAAGTGGTTGAACTTTGTATGATTTAAAGGGAAATGGATGAAAACTTTTGTGGTCCAGCAGAGTAAGATATAAATCAATCAGAAAAAGCTTGGCTTTACATCTCTTTTTTTTTTTTTTTTTTTTTTTTTTTTTATAAATCCTGACATTGCCTAAGCTGAGTAGTTCATTCTCAACACCTCTTTGCAAGAACCATTCATTATAAATGCACATCTAAGATCCAGGCGTTTGGGCTCAGTAAACAGAATTTGTGCTGTATTCAGTTTTCTTCCAAGTCTCCTGTGGATACAAAGGGACATGAGAATGTGGCTCATTAACCAGCCCCATTAAAGAGGCTGCAAGTCACATCTTGAAAAACAAGGATCATGCCTCTTGCTCATGAGAAACTGTTCTTGATTAAAGTGTATGTGAAGTGTTGGGAGAATTGAGGGTATGAGTTTGAAGCTGGAGTTGAGGTTTGCAACTGTATGAAATGGGCTGTGTATCTTAGTCTTTCAGATCTACTTGCCTACTCCTACTTTATTCCCTCTGCATTGGACGTGGATGGGAATAGAGGGGTTTTCAATTGCCTAGCTGGCACCAGCAAAGCTCCACAGATGGAGTCAGCAGGTGTTCTTCACTGCTGATTGAAAAATCGGTGCCTCATCTGAAGAGCACACAGGAAATAATCCTGAACAATAAATTACCTTTTGAAGTTAGTTTTATTTCTTATTTAAGCCTGTGCTAGTTGGAAGGCCAATTTGTTTTTCCAGAGGGGAGGGGATGGGGAAGGTCCTTCAGACTTCCGAGTCTGCAAATACTGCTTGTAGGTAAAACTTCCGAAGAGGAAAGGTTCCCTGCTTTTGAGAAGCCCACAGCACCTGGCTGCCTAGGATTTGATGTTGCATTCAAGTCATCTAGCATGAAAAGGAGAGAAGGCATCTGTGCTTTAGTAGACTGTAAGGAAACTGAATGTCTCTTCCTCCATGTGAAAGACAGTCCCTGACCTCCAGAGATGAAAACTTTAAAGCAGCATCTCAGATTTCTGCCTCTATTCCTACAGAAATGACATCTCACTGAATTTTTGGTGTGTTGTGGCAGTCTGTGGTGAGAGAGTAATTTTCTAAAGGGTATAACTAAGGGAAGAGGTGCTATTCTGTGAACCTTCTATTAACTTTCTTATTTTTTTTTAATATAATGCAATTAAAATTCTTTGTGGCTGTGTAGGTCTATCAAGCCTTAATGGAGTGAAGGAAATTTCTTCCAAAATCCACATCCTAAAGCAAATTTGAGCAATGATTAAGAGACCTGAATGAGGAAAACTTCAGCCTAACTTGACATTTTGTTCTGAATTAAATTGATCTGTGTCAGCTCTTGCTGCAATTATTAACCCATTAGTTTAAAAGCTACGTTCTGTTACACACACACACTTTTTAATGTTCAGAAATTAGTCAGATGGGTGTAACTAGCTCAGTTCCAACTAAGGTGGCCAATTTCTCCTTTCCATGAAATGTGCTCAGATACCCCAATATTGGATCAAAGGTACACCTGAAATTTACTTACCAAGGTTAATTTTAGTAGTTGTCCATTAGACTTCTATTAAATGAAAATGTATTTCCTTTTTTGAAGCTACTCCATTTTAGAATAAATTCTAGTCATGCATTTACCGTAAAAAAATTAGTCTTCAGAATGACCTTTTAATTGTCAGATTTAAAGTTTCTGATGGCCTTAAACATACCTGTATATATATCTTTGCAGTTCTTTAACTCAACGTTTAAAACACATTGGTCCATGGCTTATGTAAACACTTGAAAAATAAATCTATTTAAATGTTTTATGTCCTTCCCTTTTAGCAAATATTTTACCTATACCTTAAGGAATTGTCTTGCTACACTTCTGTTTCTTTGGTGGTTTTGCTTCAGTAACTGGGTTTACCTGGGTTCACCTTCTCAAAAAAAAATTGTTCTAGAGCTTTTATGATTTCTAATAATTTTATCACATTTTTGCTATATTTTACAACTTATCCCAAAATACATCCAGTGGCAATAAACACATTTTCCCCATGATGTTGCCTGGTTTTAAATACTTCATTGTTCACATGTTTAAGTTCAGAACTTTTTTTTAGTTCGTTCTTTTTTTGGGAGTATTAAAAGTTAAGAATAAATCTTACCTATGCAAATAGCTTGGCTCCACTTTGCTATTGAAAGGTTATTAGGAATAGTTTTTTGCTTGCCAGTTGGAGAATTAAGTGTTTCTGAAAACTTACCTAGAAAGTAAACAAATTCAGATAGATAAATGTTTCTACTGTTGCAGCTCCACAGTTGTGCAGCTTAGGATTTTTGTAGTTTTGCAAACAGCTGTGGTTTTACTGAACTGATCTCACTGAATTTTTGGTGTGTTGTGGCAGTCTGTGGTGAGAGAGTAATTTTCTAAAGGGTATAACTAAGGGAAGAGGTGCTATTCTGTGAACCTTCTATTAACTTTCTTATTTTTTTTTAATATAATGCAATTAAAATTCTTTGTGGCTGTGTAGGTCTATCAAGCCTTAATGGAGTGAAGGAAATTTCTTCCAAAATCCACATCCTAAAGCAAATTTGAGCAATGATTAAGAGACCTGAATGAGGAAAACTTCAGCCTAACTTGACATTTTGTTCTGAATTAAATTGATCTGTGTCAGCTCTTGCTGCAATTATTAACCCATTAGTTTAAAAGCTACGTTCTGTTACACACACACACTTTTTAATGTTCAGAAATTAGTCAGATGGGTGTAACTAGCTCAGTTCCAACTAAGGTGGCCAATTTCTCCTTTCCGTGCTCAGATACCCCAATATTGGATCAAAGGTACACCTGAAATTTACTTACCAAGGTTAATTTTAGTAGTTGTCCATTAGACTTCTATTAAATGAAAATGTATTTCCTTTTTTGAAGCTACTCCATTTTAGAATAAATTCTAGTCATGCATTTACCGTAAAAAAATTAGTCTTCAGAATGACCTTTTAATTGTCAGATTTAAAGTTTCTGATGGCCTTAAACATACCTGTATATATATCTTTGCAGTTCTTTAACTCAACGTTTAAAACACATTGGTCCATGGCTTATGTAAACACTTGAAAAATAAATCTATTTAAATGTTTTATGTCCTTCCCTTTTAGCAAATATTTTACCTATACCTTAAGGAATTGTCTTGCTACACTTCTGTTTCTTTGGTGGTTTTGCTTCAGTAACTGGGTTTACCTGGGTTCACCTTCTCAAAAAAAAATTGTTCTAGAGCTTTTATGATTTCTAATAATTTTATCACATTTTTGCTATATTTTACAACTTATCCCAAAATACATCCAGTGGCAATAAACACATTTTCCCCATGATGTTGCCTGGTTTTAAATACTTCATTGTTCACATGTTTAAGTTCAGAACTTTTTTTTAGTTCGTTCTTTTTTTGGGAGTATTAAAAGTTAAGAATAAATCTTACCTATGCAAATAGCTTGGCTCCACTTTGCTATTGAAAGGTTATTAGGAATAGTTTTTTGCTTGCCAGTTGGAGAATTAAGTGTTTCTGAAAACTTACCTAGAAAGTAAACAAATTCAGATAGATAAATGTTTCTACTGTTGCAGCTCCACAGTTGTGCAGCTTAGGATTTTTGTAGTTTTGCAAACAGCTGTGGTTTTACTGAACTGCAGAGCTTGAATATTACAAGCTACCTAGTTTTATTGAGAAGCAAGGTTCCTGATATTTATTGGGATTTAATAATTTAGTATCAGATGATAATGTGTCATAAAGGATGTTGTTTTTCTGTCCTCTTTCATGTTTCCATGGGAACATGTTATCCAAATGCCCATTTTTTCCCTCTCTCAGCATGTCTGGGGGCACAGAGCATGTCCCTGATGTCCATCCACAGACTAGCTTCATAAAATGATGAGGGACTCGGTTTCCTCCAACTGCAGGGCTGGATTTAGCAAGCAAGAACAAGGATTTAAAGAAGTAAAACTAGTGTGTTGCCCGAGAGCTTCAGTTTCCCTCTTTTTCAGTCAGTTACACAGAAGTCACTGAAGTTCCAAACCCTGTCGCTGTGTCTGGGTTTTTGAAGGGCGGCTGCTCACAGGACAGTAGTGTTAAAAGTAGCTTCCAAAACTCCTCTGCTTTTCCAGGAAGGAGAATCCTCATTCTTTAAGCCTTTACGTTCTATTTGTCTGTTCTCACAGCACCACGGCCTCTCACCTGAGGCCTTGGTGCTGCTGGGGTCAGGTCTCTCAGGCCTCAGACGTGTCTTCCCTCCACCTTCACCTCAAGGGTCAGGAAGCTCCTGCACCCTCTTTCTCTTCCGAGGACGAGAGCGTTGCTTCCACCGTCTGGAGGCTCTTCCGCCTCAAAAACCCGGAGATTCCTCTGAGAATGAAGCGTGGCAGCCATGGAACCGGGAAAGGATGAGAGCACCGCTCCAACGGTGTCTTGAGCTGGGTGCGTGTGGGGTTTGGTTTGGTTGGGTTTTTTTCCCTCAACTCCCCTGAGACTTCAGTACGTAGAAAAAAAACAGCTTTATTTAAAAAAAATAAAAATATGTGTATTTGGCCGCGCAGGCGAACGCCGAGGGCAGCCCTGGGGGGGGGGTCCTGCGGCGGCGCGGGGCGCGCGCTCGCGGCCCCTCCCTCCCTCCCCACGTGGGCGGTCGCGCGCCGGTGTCGTTCGCCGCTCCCTGAGGGGAAAGGAACCGGGAAACCGGGAATCCCATGGATCCGGGGATCC
>NW_009952259.1:2098828-2099192 GCF_000747805.2 Chaetura pelagica
GATTCCTCTGAGAATGAAGCGTGGCAGCCATGGAACCGGGAAAGGATGAGAGCACCGCTCCAACGGTGTCTTGAGCTGGGTGCGTGTGGGGTTTGGTTTGGTTGGGTTTTTTTCCCTCAACTCCCCTGAGACTTCAGTACGTAGAAAAAAAACAGCTTTATTTAAAAAAAATAAAAATATGTGTATTTGGCCGCGCAGGCGAACGCCGAGGGCAGCCCTGGGGGGGGGGTCCTGCGGCGGCGCGGGGCGCGCGCTCGCGGCCCCTCCCTCCCTCCCCACGTGGGCGGTCGCGCGCCGGTGTCGTTCGCCGCTCCCTGAGGGGAAAGGAACCGGGAAACCGGGAATCCCATGGATCCGGGGATCC
>NW_009952259.1:2099239-2113417 GCF_000747805.2 Chaetura pelagica
GGGGCTCTTCGTGGTGGTGGGAGACCGCGGCAAGGACCAGGTAACGGGCCCCTCCCGGCCTGGTCTGTCGTGGGGGGGGGAGATGGGCTGCTGGGGTTGAAGCCAGGCTTTGGTCTTGTTGTTCCCCCCCCTCCTCGGAGCGGGTTATTCCCGAGCGAAGGAAGCGGGAGAGGAGGCAGAGCGGTGGCTCAGCCGGCCTGAGGTAACGCGGGGGTGGGGGGGGTGTCAGGAGGCTGCGTCCTTCGGCATCTCCTGCGTGGGAAGGTGGTGGATGTTGAGTGGAAGTGAGCACGGGCGAGCCGGGGCGGTTTTCTGAGCTGCAGGAAAAAATAAAATTAAAAAAAAATTACTAATTTTCTGGCTAGCACGAGGTTCTTTCCTCTCCCCGTTGTGCTGTGAGATGTTACAGCTTTTGCCCTCGTGTTTTAGGTGCTGAGTTCTATGTCACCACACCAAACTTGGGATGAGTCTGTCTGGTAACCTTGTATGAAAGAAATTAACCATGACACCAGTTTCTCAGAAACTCTAGGCTCGTGGTTTTTTTAGTGGGAAGGGCAAGAACAGCATAGAGCTCTGGGACAGGCTGCCCAGGGAGGTTGTGGAGTCTCCTTCTCTGGAGACATTCGAACCCTCCTGACACGTTCCTGTGTGATGTGCTCTGGGTGATCCTGCTCTGGCAGGGGGGTTGGACTAGATGATCTTTCCAGGTCCCTTCCAACCCCTAGGATTCTGTGATTCTGTGCGATTACAAAGCCAGTATTTTAGGATAAGTCAATTCAGCTAGTTCCTGAGGAAAGTAAAACAAGCTAGTTACAGAAAAGCTTGGAAAATTAGTCGATCATGTGGCAGTAGAAGAAAGTTGTCACTAATTTACTGCTGAAGTGGAGGGGTGAGGGTTTTTTTGGGGGGACATATACTGAGTCTGTCTGTGTTTAGTATTTTCAGTGTGAGGTGGGTTCCGAAGCAGCACGTGGATGTGGTGACTGAAAGAGCAGGCTGTGTGGCAGGGAGGTGGGTTGCCAAGCCTGCTAGACAATTAAAATTCAAAGCCAAGTATTGATCAATTGTAGAAGCGTGAGATGCGTTGTGTGAAATCTGTACTAAGGGACAAATACCAGCAGGCAGAACAAGTTTGCTGACAACACCAAAGTGTGTGGTGAGGTTGACGAGATGGAGAAGGAGGCTGTCATCTAGAGGGACCTTGACAGGCTTGAGAAGTGGGCTTGTACAAACTGCATGAAGTTCAAGTGCAAGGTCCTGCACCTGCGTCGGGGCAATCCCAAGCACAAATGCAGTCTGGGTAGAGAACAGATTGAATACAGTCTGGAGGAGAAGGGCTTGGGGGTGATGGTGGATGAGAAGCTCAACATGAGCCAGCACCATTCACTGGAGCCCAGAAACTAACTGTGTCCTGGGCTGCATCAAAATAGGCATGGCCAGCAGTGCCAGGGAGGTGATTCACATCAAAACAGGCATGGCCAGCAGTGCCAGGGAGGTGATTCTTCCCCTTTACTCAGGTCTTGTGAGATCCCACCTAGAGTACTGTGTCCACTTCTGGAGCCCCTAACATAAGAAGGACACAGAGCTCCTGGAGAAAGTGCAGAGGAGGCCACAAAGTTGATCTGAGGGCAGGAGCAGCTCTGCTCTGGACACAGGCTGAAAGAGTTGGGGATGTTCAGCCTGGAGAAGAGAAGGCTCCAGGGAGACCTTAGAGCACCTTCCAGTGCTTGAAGGGGCTCCAGGAAAGCTGGGGAGGCACTTTTCTTGAGGGCTTGTAGTGAGAGGGCAAGAGATAATGGATCAAAACTGGAGGAGGGAAGATTTAGGTGAGACATTAGGAGGGAATTCTTCAGTGTAAGGGTGGTGAGACACTGGAACAGGTTGCCCAGGGAAGTTGTGGCTGCCCCATCCCTGGAAGCATTCAGGGGCAGGTTGGATGGGGCTCTGAGCAACCTGGTCTAGTGGGAGGTGTCCTTTCCCATTCAGGGGGGATAATCTAGATAATCTTTAAGGTTTCTTTCAACCCAAACCATTCTATGATTCTATAATTAGCCTGGAATAATCACCTGGAGTTTGTGTAATTGTTAGCAGTTCTGCCAAAGAAGAGTGCTAAGGGAATGATAGGTGTCATTGGGTGTCTTCAATGTCATGCAGTCCTGAAGAAGGCACAGGCACACAAGTCTGTGTCAAAAGGAGTGTAACCTTGACAACGTGTCAAGGCATCCTTCTGTTTCACACAGGGGTGTTTGGTAGGAAACAGCTGTAAAATCATATAGACAAATATTTTGCTCTTCGGTATTAGCTTGCGATTATGGTTGTTCATGAACATTTCTGTGCCTTGGCAGGTGGTTATACTTCATCACATGTTGTCTAAGGCAACTGTAAGGGCCAGACCCTCTGTCCTGTGGTGTTACAAAAAGGAGCTGGGCTTTAGCAGGTAAGATACCTCTTGTGTCTTATGCTGTGGTGGCTGCTTTGTGGGAAGCAAATGCTCTGTGACTGGCCTGCTGTGCATAGGTTGTGTCATTTGGTTGTAAACAGACACAGGGTTCTTGGAGGAGCGACAGGAAGCTTGGTCTTCCAGAACTAAAATTTGACTTCTGTAATATAGCTGACACCAGCAGTAGGTGCTGCTTTCTTTCTGTGCCTCTACTGCTAAGTCTGTTGTTCTGGACCAATTACTCTCTCACCTTTTTAACCTTAGAAGGCCCAAACTTTTAATTCCTCAGCTTTTTAGCCTCAGAAATATTGAGGACTGGATGCAGATCAAGCATTAGAATGGTTTCATTTTGGAAAGGTGTTTAAAATGTTGATTCTTAGGCTGTACATACAGTCTGCACACCTGAAACTGTGACTCCAACCAAGCAGTTTCTTTGAGAAACAGCTGGTTCTGTGTGATACCCACCACTTTGGGCTGAAGCCACACGGGGACATATTGTGAAAGCAACAATTGTGGTCCAAGACTTTTTTCCTGGGAGGCTGAGCTCTGACTTCCAGTTAGACTTGAACCTAGCCCTGAATGCACTTTTCTCAAACCTTTTCCTGAGAAAACTTACATATAATTTTGTTCTCCAGCCACCGGAAGAAGAGGATGAGACAACTACAGAAGAAGATTAAAAGTGGAACTTTAAACATAAAGGAAGATGATCCTTTTGAGTTATTTATTGCAGCCACAAACATTCGCTACTGCTACTACAATGAAACTCACAAGATTCTTGGCAACACTTTTGGCATGTGTGTTCTTCAGGTAAGGAGTTAAACTTTTGACTTAAAGAGGACATTGCTTTCAGGTTAAATGCTGCAGCAACAGTATTTGTTGCTTCTGTTATTTCAGTTACAATGGCCTTAGGTGTCTTTTACAAATATTACGAAGGTGGGATAGCCTGGTTGGTAGTATGGATCATGACATTGGTTAAGGCAAATATTAAGTGTGAATTAAGCTTTCAGAAAGAATCTTTTTAGATTTTCTGCTCCTTTTAGTAGCTGCTGTTTACACTGATGAGTTCCAGGCAACTTTGAAGTTTTACTTATTTATTTATTAGGATTTTGAAGCCTTGACTCCAAACCTGCTAGCTAGAACTGTTGAAACAGTAGAAGGGGGTGGACTTGTGGTGATTCTCCTGAGAACCATGAACTCACTGAAACAGCTCTACACAATGACCATGGTATGTTCATTGTAATGTGTCTGGTTTATATAAGTGGGTATATCCTGGTGATGCTAAGTCAACCTGGTGATGCTCTGCCAACCTTTGTGTCTTGAAATGCTGTGAGGTTGCAAGGAAGACACACCTGTTGTTCACAAGTGTAACTGTGTTATTTTGTTTCACATGAGTCATGAAACACATTCTGCTCATATAACAGAAAATTTAAGTAAAAAATACACCTTTTGAGTGGTTTGTGACCTGTCCCTAGGTGAGATCAGCTTGACAACTACTGTATATTTCTGTATATGACCTAATCACATTGATTGTACTTAACTCTAGAGCAAGAACTGTTTCCATTAGTAATAATACCAGTACACAAATTAAAGGGATAGATTATTTTTTCTTAGCATCTCTTAGGAGGTGTCTGAAATGTTCTGTACCTGGCAGGGTTCACCTTTTAAGTCAGGCAAGAAAAAGTAAGACCATTGTGAAAAGTATTAGTGGGAAAAGTACATTTTTAACCACGAACTGGAAAATGTGTGGTGTTTCACAACAAACAGAAAATCAGAATCCTGTCTGGGTGTTGATGGAAGGGGAGGCTGTGATCCACAAGAGTGGAAAAGAAGTTGGATTGTCCCATGAGTAACAACCTTGTAGATGTCACTTTGACTGAAGATTGACTTTGTGTTTCAGGATGTGCACTCTCGATACAGAACAGAGGCACACCAGGACGTGGTAGGACGGTTTAATGAGAGGTAAGGTATTAAGAGTGTGAAGGATCTAGGCTTTTTATCCAAGAAAAGCATCTGGAACAACGTTGTATATTCATATTTGGAAAGCATCCTATAGATTTTTATTGGAATAGGGCTTCTTGGCTGCTTTGGTGCAGTTTTTGTGCATTGTTCTGGAAATGAATGCTGCTTTTTGTTGAAGCAGTTGGATACAACATTTTGACATATGTTACAAGGTATATATGCAAATAGGCTCAACTTTGTAAGATGTTCTGAATCCCTTTCTTGAAAGCTCTGTAGAAACACACGTTCCAGATGCACAGAGGTTGAATACTTACTGCACTACTGTAAAACATGAAACTTCTTTGTGTGTAGTATTCTCTGTGGGTTTACAAGTGTCTTGTATATGTTTTTTTTTTCTACTTTTGTTGAGTTTAATAAGCAGCTCTTAGTGAGTGAGCCCAGCTCTGGCCATCGGGAAACTACACAACTTGTTCAGCGTGCAGGTCTGATGTCAGAAATCAGAAGGCTGAGTAAGCCAGCACTGCCTGCAGTCTCTGGGGGTCAATGCTTGTCACAGTTGCTGTGGATTCACATATTAAACTTCTAAGCAGATGTCTCCTGCTTAAATGTTCTCTTGGAGGATTGTCTTTAGTGTCTTTCTTTGGAGAAATCCTGGTAAGCTGAGACCTGTTTTGTGTAGATGTTGCTGATTTTATGCTGAGTCTTGCTGCCAGTTGTGTAAACACATCATAGCTCAGTTGTAAGTAGCTGTAAATCCCGTGTCTGGGTTTAGAAAAGACTTTAAATTAAGTACCAAAATGCAATTGTGTGGCGAGTGTTTTTAGAGTTGCCTTTGCTTTACTGCTCAGGTTCATTCTGTCTCTGGCCTCATGCAAGAATTGCATCGTGATTGATGACCAGCTGAATATCTTGCCCATCTCCAGTCACGTTGCAAACATAACACCTGTCCCACCACAGTCACAGGTCAGTGAGCAACATCAGCCTCTTTTCCTCGGGAGAGACTGGGCTGAGTTGAACATGTTATGTTAAAGGCTTTAGAAGAGGAAGATTTCCTTTCACCCTCATATATATCAAATATTGGTCTTGCAGATGGGAAGTAGAATGCTCTGAAAAATTGTACCTGGTTTGGGTGAAGCATGGGAAACTGTATTTTCTTTTTCCTCCTTGGGTATTTTCTGTTATAGTTGGTTTTTTTTCCCTGTATTTATTAATTTTGCTGTCTTGCTGTTTAGCCGAGCAAGGTGGATCTTAATTGCTGTGGTAGCTTTTTCAGAAGTGCATAGAGAGGTTTCAGGCTGGTGGGTACTTGGGATGAAAGAAATAAAAATACTTTCTAAGGATTGGAGGGTGGAAAAATGCTTTGGAAATTAGCATATTACAAGCTCAGGAGACACTTGATACCTAGAAGCTGTGGTGGTTGTTTCAGTTTTGGAGTAGACATGTCACGTCTCTGGAAACTTGCTGAAGACAAGTCAGATACAAAGCTCACATTGTTAGAAATGTATCTTATTATCACTTTCAGTTGTAGACTAAAGAAGAATTGAAGCTGTTTTAAGTAAAAATCTTTAAGCTTTTGCACTGTTTTGCATGGCATAAGAAAAAACAATAAAGGTTCTTTCAGAGATGGCAAAAACATTTTAAGAGAGCCCTGATTTTAGAAAACAAAACCAAACAAACCCCTCTTAGCATTAAACAGTATTTACAGTAGCACAAATACTCATCTATTGGATGGACAGAATTGGATGGAATTTTAAGGGACAATTAGGAAAATGAGAATTAATTCCTATTTAAAACAGATTGCCTTTGTCCAGGTTTTTTGTTTGGCTTTGCAAATTGTGGTATTAGTTTGAAAACTGATCTATTGCTGCTGCAGTAGGTTTTTCCCCTACATGGCACTATGTACACCTCATATTACAGGTATAACAAAGATCACAAAATTTTGGAATAGTCTGAAAAGTAATTCTTCAGAAAATGTGTCCATGGTTTCTTCTTCCTAGCAATGCCATTCCCCAGGTTTTATGTACTGAAAAATCCTTTCCTTTTTTTCTCCAAGTTTGGGGAAGTCAGGATACCCACCTCTGGTCTAACCATTCTCCTGAAGATGCATTCAAATTTAAGTGTTAAGTATCTGTCCATTTAAATTTTTCTGTTTCTGGGGAATATATTCAACTTGTGGTAACAGTTCCTTTTAGGTGCCTTTCTCTTCCTGATAAAAGATCTCAGAAGACATCAGAAAGGTATAATTGTGCCAAAGTGTCCTTTACTAATCCTGTTGTGGTAAATCCTGTTTTTACAGGAAGACAGCCTCCGGCCACAGGACTTGGAGCTGAAAGAACTAAAGGAGAGCTTGCAGGATACACAGCCTGTAGGAGTTTTGGTGGATGGCTGTAAAACCCTGGATCAGGTTGGTGTGGGGTTCAAGTGTGACAGGTCACCTTAGGTAACAATGTCTGTGTCTCATCTCGCATGTGATCAAATCTGAGTGAACATTGGTGGGTGTGGTCTTGGAAAATTTCCTTAAAAATAGATTGGACAGGGTAGCTCAACAACAGTATCCGTGATTTTCTTCATGAAGTTGAGAGTAAGTGGATGGACTAGAATGGAGACAAGAAGCTGATCTGGACAAGTCCACATTTATCAAGTTGATGAACTCCAAGGGCTTGAAATAGGCAGGAGATTTACCTGAGGCTTCAGTTTAGATATGATTAGAAGTAGAAAATCTGTATCAAGTTTTATTATGCCCCTATTCCTGCTTCCCTTACACTTTTTTTAACTCCAATTTGAGAATCTCTGGCTAGTGCAGATGTTTTGGAGTGTTTGCTGAGAAGCTGCAGTTCAGCCTGGTGGCTCGCAGAGCTGTGCACTGCTGGAGCCCTTCTCACTGCCCAGATATGTTTGTCTTCCTCCTCTTCCCATCTTGCTGAACATACTCTGTGGTCTGTGGCCAGGAGGCAGTCATTAAGGATTGCTGTACTGATGGGTGATCTGTGTCAGGAGCTCATTGGATCAAGATTACCACTTCTTGCATATTATTTGTCCATGTTTTCACCTTCAGCTCTCCCATCTGGTCTTTCTCTTTCTTCTTCCCATTCTAGGAAAGAAGCCACGTACTGTTGTTAAGTCTTGAATAATGCTGGGAGCAATTTAAATACAACCGATTTTTGTTTTCTATTCTTTTTCTGACCATCAGGCAAAAGCAGTCCTGAAATTCATTGAAGCTATTTCTGAGAAGACTCTTCGCAGCACTGTGGCATTGACAGCAGCCAGGGGACGTGGAAAATCTGCTGCTTTGGGATTGGCAATTGCTGGAGCAGTAGCTTTTGGGTGAGCTAAACCCCACCCCCCACTTCCTAGCCTTTATTTGCACCCAGGAGTTTAAAAACCAAAAAAAAATATTAAAAAAGATGACCAGGATCTGAATATAATTTCCCGTCCTGCATCCCTCCTTTTTTATTCTTCTTAGATCTTTTGATTGCTACATACACTGAAACTAGAGGTATTTTATAATAATAAGTACCTTTAAAAATCAAAATAATCGTGCATAAAAAAGTGAGATAACTGTCTAAAGGAATCTGCTGTATTTTGGTTAGTTGGTAAAATCAACCCCTCATGTAAAGACAACATTCTTCTTAGTATGCATATGTAAAATTTGTTAGAAAAAGAGTTAAACTCCTGTTTGATTTTTCTTTTGCAGTTACTCCAATATCTTTGTCACATCTCCAAGTCCTGATAACCTTCACACTCTCTTTGAGTTTATATTTAAAGGCTTTGATGCCCTGCAGTACCAGGTAAGGAGAGCAGAGTGTTTCACAATACTTTCACAGCACCCCTGTTTAGGAGGAGGTTTGCATCTCATCTGTGAATTTAGTTTACATATATTAGCTACCAGCCTTTTTAGTAATGTTCTGCAAAAAGGAATCCTAGTACAGTTTCCTTCTCTGTTTTTAAGTTGGGAAAATCAGTTTTTTTTGTGAAATAGTTTTTAACATAAGTAGACAAGTTCTCAGTTCTTGGGCCTTTAAAGCCTTTGTTATGAGTTTTTAACTGGAATCTGAAATAACAATATACACGTAGTGAACTTAATTCCATGATGTTAAACAATATTTTTCTTAGGTCTTGGCTTGTTCATCTTGTTGAACAATGTTTTCTTTCAGGAACACCTGGACTATGAAATTGTTCAGTCTTTAAACCCAGAGTTTAACAAGGCTGTTGTCAGAGTGAATGTGTTCAAGGAGCACAGACAGACCATTCAGGTAACTGGCCTCTTTTCCATTCTTCCCATTCTACTCTATTTTCTTAACTGTTGGCTTTACCAGACCTGTAGTTGTTTGATTTTAAGCATCTTCATTTTCTGGAATTTGCAACTGTCCTGATAGATTTTGCTTTACGGCAAACCTTTTTTTCTGGTGAGTGACTTTCATAAAATACTTTATTTTGAGTCACTTGGAGGTTACAAAGCTCCCTTGGTAACTGCTTGTGAGTTTATTCTTGAAACAAAAGCAAAGAAAGGTGAAAGAAACAGTAAAGGAAGAGCACACATTTCTAGTGATTAGATTTCCTTTATTTTCATGATCTCTGCAGATAAATTTGTGTGGAAATGTGCAAAACAAGGTGTGTGATCCAGTCCTTGTTAGGGTAACATGAATCGTCTCCCAGCTGTTTGTTTTCATGTCTCAGTCTCTGGCTTGATGGTCTTGGAGAAGATGGAGAACACACACTTTTCAGGCTTCCAGCTTTGCCATTTCCTCGATTCCCAGACAAGCTGCTGTTGACAGTAACAGTGTCCTCTCTGGTTTCTTGCAGTACATACACCCTGCTGATTCTGTGAAACTGGGTCAAGCTGAACTTGTTGTGATTGATGAAGCTGCTGCCATTCCTCTACCCCTAGTGAAAAACCTGCTGGGCCCTTATCTTGTCTTTATGGCTTCTACAATCAATGGGTAAGGCTTGAGCAGCAGCTGCCTACCTGGGAAAGCAGTTGTGCAAGTGTCTGTGGATTATTTCTTATCTGCAGTACTATTTTTGTAGTACACACTGTTACATCAGGTCATGTTAATTCTTGATCTGTCATGGAACTGCTCCTTAAAACAACCAAGAGTCAGTACTGGAAGTTGCTGCCTTTCTTTGGTTCCACTGTGGATTCATTAGGTGTTTGACTTGCACCTCTTCTGCTGTTCTACAAGGAACAAATAGATAAGCAGGGTTCTGCAGTCTGTGAAGAGAGAGGGAATTACATCTTCCTTCCAGTATGGTGGGACTAAGCAAGTGACAGCATAGGCTGCCCTGTCCCACATGCTCAAAAACATCATAAGGCATCAGTACTCAGATGGTTGGGGCCTTCACAGGCCTGAGAATGGCAAATAGCTCTGGGTGGCAACCTAGTTCTGTGCTGGAGCTTCCCCATGGCTCAGGACTGATTTTTTGTTATTTGCTTCAGGCTTTTGTCTCCTGCTTTTCAGGTATGAGGGTACTGGTCGATCACTGTCTCTGAAGCTCATCCAGCAGCTCCGTCAGCAGAGTGCTCAAACCCAAGTCACCATGACAGCAGAGAACAAATCCACAGCTACAGCTAAACTTGCCTCAGGTACTCCATTGTATCCTGGACTGGATCCTACTGGATTCTTTGCTAGCTGCAACTTCCAACACTCAGTGTTCTTCTCTGAAATCTGTTTGCAGCTCGTACGTTGCATGAAGTTTCCCTCCATGAGTCCATCAGATACGCCCCCGGTGACCCAGTTGAGAAGTGGCTGAATGATCTGCTGTGTTTGGACTGTCTCAATATCACCAGGATTATCTCTGGCTGCCCTCTGCCTGAGACTTGTGACCTGTATCCTTACTCAGTTGTCGTGCTCTGATCACAATATGTTGCTTTCAGGTGAAGGAGGCATTTTCAAACTAATTGAAAAGTTCTACTTCTAAACCAACAAGGAACTCTTTTTTTTTTTTTCATGTTTCCATGGAGGCCGTTTCCTTAACTCCTCTGTTTAGATACTATGTAAATAGAGACACACTTTTTTGTTACCACAGAGCATCTGAAGTTTTCCTGCAGAGACTGATGGCCCTCTATGTGGCTTCACACTACAAGGTAAAGCTTCTACTACTTCTATCAACATTTCTGCTAGGAATTTTCTGGAGGGAACAGTGCTTGTCTGGTAGTATAACAGCCATGAACTGGCCTGAAAGCTTCTTCATCCATCACTATTTCACTAGTTCCATGTTTCTTAATAACCCTAAATTGAGAAAATGAAGTGTTGTTTTAAAGTCAGCTACTAATTTTACACTGAGCTTTGAAGTTCTTCTCATGTGATAGTTCTTCAACTTTCTGATATGTCTTTACCCTCCAGAACTCACCCAATGACCTCCAGATGCTGTCTGATGCACCTGCCCATCATCTTTTTTGCCTTTTGCCACCTGTTCCACCCACTCAGAATTCGTTACCAGAAGTACTTGCTGTTGTGCAGGTGAGGGAGCAGCATGGGGCTGTGCAGTGGGTTGTTCAGTGACCAGTGCACTGCTGACAGACCGTGTACTAGCAGTGTGCTGTGGCTGCAGTGAACTGCTCAGGAGCAGATGGTAGCTTAGGGCTGTGCTTCTGTGCCCTTTACAACAGGATATTAAGGCCATTTGTAGCCCCCTGTCTCTTCTGTTAACACTAATTGTTGTATGAGTACGTTGTGATGCTTCCACGTAGACCTCCCAGTCTGCGCAAGGTGTTTGTGCCAAGGAACTGAGCTGCTCTTTCAAGAGATGACTTTGTCTTCCTTTCTTGACTTTGAACTTCCTGCAAAGAGAGCTGGCTCACTGGTTCACTCAGCTTATCCCATGTTTCTAGCATTCCTTTCATTTGCAGTAGGACTGCAAAAATACAAACTCCTCAGATGCACATGCTTAGAGACAGAGAAATATTTCAGCCCTTGGCTGTTGGGTGTCTGACTGTAGTCTTCCGTCCTTCCTTGAGAACACATACTCTTAATGACCTGTGTTGATGCAGTTAGTTTGAATGTCATGATATATGACATCAAAGAGAAATATTGGTGGGACAAGGTTTTATACTGCTTCTGATGAACTACCGAAAAGGCACAGAGCACTTTCTGTGCTTGAATTTCTTCAGGCTTCTCTTCTGTTGCTCCACACTGTAGTTCCTACTGTGCCTGATGTTTCTGGTGGCCCAGGACCTGTGTTGGCACAGGCATGTTTGCTCCTCATGTGGCAGAGCAGGGTTGACATGAAATGTCAGTACTGTGCAACTGAGTCTAGATTTTGATTCTGCTGTAGTGGAGGGTCTGCAGGAGAAAACCCTTGTTCTCCGTTAATGGCCTTTTCCCTTTTCTGGCAGGTGTGCCTGGAGGGAGAGATCTCTCGCCAGTCTATCATGAACAGCCTTTCTAGGGGAAAGAAAGCTTCTGGTGATCTTATTCCCTGGACCGTTTCAGAGCAGGTGAGTAATTTAGCTGTGTGCTCACAGCTAAGATATGTTTCAGTACTGTTTCTTATTTTCAGAGTACTTCCCTGTGTTCTTTAAATTGACTTTTGTCTCTTACGCAGTTCCAAGATCCGGACTTTGGGGGTCTCTCTGGTGGGCGTGTTGTTCGCATTGCAGTTCATCCAGACTACCAGGGGGTAAAGTATTTTGGAACTCAGTTACTGTGAATAGTTAAGAGTAGTACCATGAGAATGACTGTACAGGCAGAATTCAAGAATAGGGAGCATGTTTCAATTGCTCCAGTTTTCAGCATTTTATGCTTGGGGTCTGAACCAGCAGTTAATGGGTTTGCAAGGGGAAAATGTTGTTGCCCTGCCTGAAAAACTAGATAAACCTTTTTTACTTATTGTTCCTACTTCACAGATGGGCTATGGCAGCAGAGCTCTGACTTTACTGCAGATGTACTACGAAGGCAAATTCCCATGTTTGGAAGAAAAACCAATTCAAAAGCCCAAAGAAATTACAACTGTGAGCAGTGAGGTAGGGAGCTTAGTGCATCTTCTGCATTTTCTGTTGTGCAAAGCTGTTCTTCAGTGTAAGTCTCAATAATAATTTCTCTCTGTAAGGAAGAAACAGTCATCTTTATTTTTAATACAGAATAAAGGGTTGAATTTGCATATTTTCTGTGAGAATTGCTACTAACCCGTTTCCACTTTCTTTTTCAGACTGTTAGTTTATTAGAAGAGGTGGTGAAACCTCGGAAGGATTTGCCTCCTTTACTGCTCAAACTGAGCGAGAGACGAGCTGAACACCTAGACTATCTGGGGGTGTCTTATGGCCTAACACCAAGGTTACTCAAGTAAGACATTATCCTATTTGCTAATTACATCCAGTGAAAAAATATAATTAGATGTATCATATAATATATAAA
This sequence comes from Chaetura pelagica, assembly GCF_000747805.2. NCBI lineage: Eukaryota > Metazoa > Chordata > Aves > Apodiformes > Apodidae > Chaetura > Chaetura pelagica. Next base: position 2,111,993 of record NW_009952259.1, read on the forward strand.
AATAATACAAGATATAGATGCAGATATTGTAGCCCTTGGATATTCTCTCTGTCTCTGCGTGTTTCACTTGGTGTCTAAAACTGGGACAGCTCCAAGCTCCCTTTTCCTGTAAGACCTTTTCTTGTTATACACCAGGTCTGATCCTGAGGGCATCCTTCAGGGTAGTTTTTCCTCCAGCTCCTGAGGGCAAACCCATTCCCTTCTTGGTTCTCTCTGTGACCCTTCTAAAAAGTTAACTAGCTTTAATTGCTTAGTTTTCCAGGCTAGAGAAGGAAGAACAGCCTGTAATAAGAAGTTAAATACTTCTTCAGAACTGAATGGTTATTGTGAAATAGTCTTAATCTTTGCAAATTATACAACAAATTTTGTCAGTGACATCTCTGGGGCCTGGCTTCTTTCTTTTGGCCAGGATGCCATATGTTTGGTCTCACCAGGTCTTTTTATACCAGTTGTGCTTTTCCTGGGAAAAACAAATTGTAGGAACTGTTCACAACTAAGATGCAAGAAGGAACAGGAGGATGGAAAGGGATGTCAGCAGGATTTTGCTAATCAGTCTGGGATTCTCTCTGGTCCACCAGTGACTGTCTAAAACCTGGAATTTGTCAGGGAAAATCCTCATTCTCTGAAGATGAGCCGAGTCTCTGAAGTCAACTGTAAATCCTCAGCCCTAAGCCAGAGTTACCCCTCAGGAGTCTGTGGTCAAAACCCATTTGCCTCTTTTTCCTTTTCCCCAGGTTTTGGAAACGTGCTGGATTTGTGCCAGTTTATCTGAGGCAGACACCAGTAAGTAGCTTCTTGTTTCTGAATGAAATCCAGCTCTATTGAAATCACTGGGCATCCTTCCATTACCTTTAGTGAGATGTGATTTGGGCAGGAAAGTTTTCTGAGGCTAAATTTGGGGTTTGTTTTACGTTCGTTTTTGTTCTTTGGGCTTGTAGTTAGCTGAGGGCATAAAGTTTTAGGGTTGTGAATGTGGTCTTCTAAGTAGTTTGCACTTAAAAATTAGGGCAAAGGTGCAGTTGTTGAGGGTGATTAATGTGGTCATTGGTAAAATATGCAAGTGGCCCTTGAACTGACTGCTTTTGGTTTTCAAGGTGTTTACAGAAAAGAGCACTAGCACTTATAGCACTTTTGGAGAGAATAATTGTTTTTTTTTTCTTTCTGGCTCTTGAGCTGTACTCAGAATTTGCAATAGTGGTGACTACTGGTTACCTTGAGAAGCCAAAATTCCTCAGCACTGGGATTTGCCAGATTCTAGAAGTTCATAGTTAGGCAGTGGTGACCAGCAGCAGTTGATACATGAGTTGTTGTTGATTTAGAAGAGACCTTTGCCTTCTTCAGTTGAGCACAAAGTGCCACAGCTTCATGGGGCTGATGGGAATTATATCTTATTTAATAGAATGACCTGACTGGTGAGCATTCCTG
>NW_009952259.1:2113588-2130873 GCF_000747805.2 Chaetura pelagica
CTGCATCATGCTGAAGATGCTGAATGAAGAGGAGACAGAACAGGAGCCTTGGCTTACTGCCTTCTGGAAAGGTAACTTTGGTTTTGCCAACACTACAAGAATCTTCAGGGATATTTCTTCGAAAGGCCACAGGAGTAATTTATTTTATCCTCTTGTCCTATAGATTTTAGGAGGCGGTTCCTTTCTCTGCTTTCCTACCAGTTCAGCACATTCTCTCCCTCGTTGGCACTGAATATTCTACAGAACAAAAATATCAAACAGCCACCACAGCCACGTGAGTACCCAGGCTTACAGTGTTCAGTTAGGTTGCAGTTTAAGTCTATGTTTTTATTAAGCAGAGTTCTCAAATAGATACATTATTTGATCTTCCTTGTGAAATGCCATGAATTGCTCCTGGTCAGTTGCTGTGTTTTGTTCCTATTATCCAGAAAAATGCTTGTATTTCAAAGTAAAAATTAAGAGGAGATTTTCTGCCACTGAAAACAGGCAGTGATGTTTTTTTGGTGTGTTTTGGTTTTGTTTTGTTTTTCCCCTTCTTTTTTGATCAAAGATTTAAGTAACCCAAAGTTATAGGGCTCTTGATTGTAACAGCTAAATGCACAACAGAACATGGATGGCTTCTGACACATGCCAAATCCACTATGGAATTAAAAGGGAAGCCTTGAACAGCAAAGGTCAATAGGCAGAGCAGCTTGCTTAGGATCTTAGGAAGAATGTTGTCATCAGAAATTTGGAAATTGGGATGTGATGTCTTTCTAAGAGAGAGGTTTTAGTTCACCTGCATGCTATTGGGCTCAGTTCAGCAGTTGCTGGGGCAAACACACAGGCAGTGTGAAAAGGGGGCCAGACAAGACAGCTCTAACAGTCACTTCTGGCTTAAAAGCAAATTGCTGTTTTCTCAGTATGCCTGACAGGAGAGTACTCTGGAGAGAGCTTGGTAATCTGCCTTGTAGGTACTTAGTATCTGTCTTGGTGAAAGAGTTTTGGTTGCTGCTACAAGGGAACAAAACTCTTTAGCAGCCAAACCAGTAAGACAGTTAAAGGCAAACTGTGTTTCCCAACCCTCCCTATTTTCAGTCCTTCTGGCATCTCTGAGGTGACATGCTGGCCTGCTTTGGCAGCTGCAGGGTTTTTCCATATGGATGTATGTCTGCCTGGAAAGACTTTGAATAACCAAGCCAGTCTGAACAGCAGTGTGGTACTTACTGGGCTGAATTCTGAAGTGTGTTGGGAAGAGAACCTAGGCGATAGCAGTTGGCCTCAACTCAAGGATGTGAAAAGGAGCTGCTTAAATACTGAGATCCTGAAGAGCTATGAAGAACAGCCTTCACATTGTTGTCTTTGTAGCCATCAGCCGTGCTGAGCTGGAGTCAGTGTTCATCCCCTATGACCTGAAGAGATTAGAGATGTACTCTCGCAACATGGTGGACTATCATCTCATCATGGACATGGTTCCCACCATTGCCAGGATGTTTTTTCTCAACCAGATGGGGGACATTTGTCTCTCTGCTGCACAGTCGGTATGTTGTCACTATGGGAACCTCTCCTCTCTTTGTATATTTGGAATAGCTTCCTGTTTTATGTCATCTTTAAAAAAAGGTCTTTGCTTGGTAGTCCTCTTCATGATTTCTCCTGCTTGTAGTGTTCTTCTACCTGTAGTGTTTGCTGTGAATAAAATTTGTAGGGAACATATCCTGATGTTTTTTCAGTGAAGCACTCTATGTGTTTATAATATGGTGTGAACTGTGGCTGAAAACCCCCTCAATACCTTCTGCTCTTGAACTGTACTTCAGGAGAAAATTCCTCTACCAAGTATGGAATGGCATCTGCCACCTACAGAACCATCTAGAGATGTTCCCCTGTATCTGAGCAAAGCTTCAGCTCATACCAGAGGAGCCTTGCCTAGGGAGTGCAGAGGGTTTTATGTACTTGTATGTGCTCTAAAAGCTTCCAAAAATGAAATACTTGTCATTTCCTCAGGCCCTTTTTCTAGGCATTGGCCTACAACATAAATCTCTGGACCAACTGGAAAAGGAGGTGGAGCTGCCCAGCAGCCAGTTGATGGGCCTCTTCAACAGGATCATCCGCAAAGTCGTCCAGGTAATGGCATCATGGTGAGCTTTGTCTTGGAAGTATGGGACCAAAGGGTAATTTCAGCACTGAGCCTGGCACTAGAAACTGTTTACCTTTAACATGTCCCCCGTAATTGACTGTCAGCATCCTTGTAAGGTGGGAAAATTCCAGTGGAAAAAACAGGTACTTATGGCATGGATTTATATAGTGTTTTCCCAAACAATAGGGCTTGTGTGATGGTTTTAAAGTTTGAAATGTCCTGACCAAAATGCTGAGCATACAACCCATGTTGCCAGCTGAGCCTGAGCCACTGCATCAGTGACAACTGTTCTTAAGAAAAAACTTGACCAGGTCATGTCATATAGAGGTAGACTTGAAGTCCAGTGAAATAATTGGAAAGTTTGGAATCTGATTTTCTTTCTCATCTTTGTGATGAAGTGAGCTCTGGAGCCTTTAACACAGGAAAGGCATGGAGCTGTTGGAGAGGGTCCAGAGAAGGGCCACAAAGATGATCAGAGGGCTGGAGCAACTCTGCTCTGGAGACAGGCTGAGAGAGTTGGGGTGTTCAGCCTGGAGAAGAGAAGGCTCCTTAGAGCACCTTCCAGTGCCTGAAGGGGCTCCAGGAAAACTGGGGAGGGGCTCTTCACCAGAGAGGGCAGTGATAGGACAAGGGGTAATGGTTTTAAACTGGAAGAGGGGAGATTTAGGTTGGGCATCAGGAAGAAATTCTTCACCATGAGGGTAGGAAGGCACTGGAACAGGTTGCCCAGGGAGGTTGTGGAAGCCCCATCCCTGGAGGTGTTGAAGGCCAGGTTGGATGAGGCTTGTGCAGCCTGGTCTGGTGGGAGGTGTCCCTGCTCATAGAGAGGTTGGATCCTGATGATGTCTAAGGTCTCTTCCAACCTTCACCACTCTATAATGAGTTCTCAAATGGTGAAACAGACAGAATACTTGCCAGCTGCTGGTAATTACTTGCCAATTCTGGGGCCTCTAGTTCTCAAGGGCTGGGATATGGGAGCAAAGCTTCTGCAGTCTGGCAGAGGTTGTTCACTGGAGAGGTGATTTGCTCAGCATAAGATCCTTCTCATTGTATTGAAGGAAATAAAAATACTAATGTTACTCAAATGATGCAGTATTAATAAAGCATGTTGTAAACTACAAGTTCTCCACATTTATGTGAGTGACATTGAGTGCTGACTGGTGTTAGTTTTATCATTTTTATAAAAGCTGAATGTAATTCTGCCTTCAGGAAGCAGCCTTGGGCTTTTTATTTCAGTATGATGGAATGCAGGAATCAGGAATGATGCATGCCTGGTCATACTTGCAAGGATAGAAGAACTTCACAGGGACAGAGAGTATTTCTTATTTATTTTAAAGCAACAACCTAGAAGAAACTTTAGCAAGTCTTACACGTGTTGGCATATTTCATTTACAGTTGTTCAACACAGTCCAGGAAAAAGCTGTGGAGGAGCAGATGGTGGCAACAAAGGATATAGTCATGGAGCCAACACTGAAATCTTTAAATGATGATGTGGTAATTATGAACTTTCTTCTTCATACATATCTAAACACTTCATGGAGTTCCCTTGGGTTTAGGAGCCTTGTCATCTGAATTTTCTTGGCTGGAAAGAATTACACATCAGGTCTGTCACTTGATGGTAGTTAGGACTTGACAGCTTTGTGTTGCATTCTGGCAGTCATGCCTTGTTAAGCTGCAATATAGATTTTTCACAGAGACTGCTAAGATGTTTTTGGAGTTATATATTCCAAGTATATGTATACAAATAGCATAAAAATGCAGTTCTATAGAAAAGATGAGCTTTTTGGGATCATCTGGTATTTGTTTTAGGGGACGTGCTTCTCTTTCAGTGGGAAAAGTGTTTTCCTTGCCCTACATGGTAACTGTTGCACTTAGAACTGTTGTGCTTTCCTGTTATAGGAAGAAGCTGCAAAGGAATTCCAAGAAAAACACAAGCAAGAAGTGGGGAAACTGAAGGAAATGGACCTGACACAGTAAGGATTTATCTGTATGAGTCTTGATTCCAGTTTTTTCCCTGATAGCTCTTTGATATCAGGATCAATTTTCAGCTCTGTCCCGATGTCTCCTGAGCACTTTCTTCTTTTACCTCTGTTATCTTTTGTCACTTAAATGGTAAATTATTCATGGCAGTAGCTCTTATATGTATTTGTGTCAGTCTTGATCCTGGCTCTGTGTATATTTACATGGATAAGTTCTATAATACATAGTAATAAAGCAAGCTGCTTGGCTGTGGGCTGTTTCTAATTGTCCAGTTTCCTATGCTTCTAGAAATAGTCATTAGTTTCCTCAAACCAGGATACCTGGGTTTTCTTGCTGCTGTCCAGCTTAGCTGTGGTGGAACTCAAGTGAAAATAGTACCTGGCTCATTTTCATATTCTCTTTAATAAAAAAAACAACATCAAAACCCCAAACCAACAGAAAAAGGACAACCAACTAGAGCTTCTCTTACTAGCTACGGGGTGTACAGATGCCTTTTACCTGCTGTAGAGCTGGAAAATTTTTAGGATACTGAGTTGCTGAACCAGCAATTTCCTTAAGTGTCAGCAGATGTCCCTTTTTTTGGACCAACAGGAGTTACACAGGCCACTGATTCTCTCCTGTCCCTCTCTCCTCCTCCCACTTTTTGTCTCGTAAATACTGTTTAATACACTGACATTCTAGAGTCATCTCACATCTGAGAAAAGGAATAAAAGCTGCTTTGAATCTTTGCTTGTCTTTTTTGGAGGAAGGACAAAAATGGGTGTAATTTGAAGTGACTTGGAAGTCAGTCACATTAGGAAAACAATATAACCAGAATTCTTTAAAAGTTTTAATTCCATTTTTTAGCACTGATAGTGTTATATGCCTATTTGTCATCTCAGACCATATTCCCTTTTTTTTCACTCAGAAATAGATTTCTGTTCTCTCCCCCATGAGGAGAGAGAGAGAAAAATCTCATTTGGACACTTTTCAATACAGGTTATAGAAAACTAATAGAGGAGCCAGAGCTTTTGAAAAGGCTTTTTCCAGTATTTTTCAGACTTGTATGAACAAAGTCCAGTCTATTCTAAATCCTGAAGAGCTTGAGATGGAGAGAGCAACCACTCCATGGTGCTCCATGACTGCTCTGCCTAGTTGAATTTGTATGTAATTTCCAGGGCACTTGAACACCCAGACAAGGGCATAGAATATGAGCTTATTTGAATAGCAATTCTTGTCTTCATTTCTCTTTTCAAAAGCAAGCTGCAGTTCTTCAGGTTTTTTCCCAGACTGATGCAGGAAAAACTGTCCCATTCAAGCTTTTGTAAAAAAATAGATACAGTGAATATAGATCTGATTGTGGTTTTCAGGCTGGAAGCTGTAGCGGTTGAAGGTCTATCTTTAGAAATCTGGTGGGCAAAGGAGAAATAAACACCACTGAGAGGGAAAGTATAACCTTTGTGGCCTTATTTTTTGCTTTCATAACATGTCCTGCACTCAGCCCTCTGCTTGTCTGCTCAGAGGCTTTCACAGAACAGTTTTGTGGTGTTTACAATAGAGGCTCCAGAGAGAACTTCACTCCATGCTGACCAGCTTTGGATGGGGACAATTGTTGGCTGCTCTTGACCTCGTTTGGACTGAGTCTGCTGACAGAGTCGTGACAACCTCTTGTAACTCTTGGCCACTCTAATTCTGTGTGTGTTTCCAAGTTCTGCTCTGTTTAGGTGCCGACTCAGCTTTGTTAGTAGCATGTTCCTTAAAATATAATCACCTCGTGTTTGCTGGTTTTTGGGGTTTTTTTACTTTGTGCTAGCAAATTTACTGACATTTTCCTTTACCTTTTTCACTCAGATACATTATCCGGGGGGATGACGAGGAGTGGAATGAGGTGCTGAGCAAAGCAGGACAGAACGCGTCCGTCGTCAGTTTGAAAAGGTTAAGGAGGTTTCAGTGCTCCACAGAGGGGCTTCTGAACTTTCTTGCTGGCTTTCTTAAAAGGTTTTTTTAAAAAGAGGGAAGCTGAAAGGTTAATCGCAGATAAACTGAACTTGATAGAGTCTCAGTTTTTCCTGGAGGCATCAGGTGTGGGCACCTGAGAGTTCTGCTGGGTACTGGCTGGTTCCTCCAACTGCTGCTGGGAGTTCTGTGTTGCTGCCCAGTCCTGTCTGCATGGAACTCACTGGCTTCCTGGGACTGGTTCCTGTTGACTTGGTAAAGTCTTGATCCTGATCGTGCTCAGAACTTGGTGCTATTTCACCCTTGGGTCACTTTCAAAGAAAGAACTCATTCTATAACTGTCCCATTTCCTTCGGGAGCCAACACTGGGTGGGAGCCTATGATAATCCCACTGGAGAAAATCCAAACTCAAGGAAGAATTCTTTCAAATGTGAGCTTAAGCCTGGGTCTGTGTTTCTGCAGTTCCTTCCTTTTCATCCATCTTTTTCATTTACCTTGCCCAGCATGGAGTCTTTCCTCATCTTTTCCTTGGGGATTTATAGTTGAGACTTGCCCACTTGCTTATTTCCCCTTCCCAGGGTGCCTGCAGTAATGCTGTGATCTCTATTTTCACCTTTTGTATATTCATGCTCTTTTTCATGAATGCTGGAAGCTGTGGGTTTCCAGGAGCCTGACAGGAATGAGAGGGCCTTGTCAGTGCTTTATAACAATCAGAGCTCTGTCGTGTTTGCTCTGGTCACAATCTAGCTCAGGAACAAAATTATTTACTTAAAATTGTCAGCAGTAACAATTTTTCTAGGTAGTTAAATTCCAGATGCTCTGTATAAATTAATTGCCTTCAGAACACAGAACTTAAAAGTCTTGAAAAGCAATGACAAGAGCTAAAAATCAAGACCTTCTGAGATTCAATTTGGGTTAGAGAATCTGAAGACTAGAAAATTTAGATCATACTCTGGTTTGTGCTTTCTCTAGCACCAGTTTAAATGATCCAAGAAGTTGGAAGTGTTTCCTCCCAACCACATTTCTTTGTGGACCCTCTCCTCCCCCTTTTACAACAACAACCTCCCAGCTGGATGGAAATCTCCTGTATTTTTAACAGATATTTTCTTCCTGTTTCCCAGTGAGAAGAAGAGAAAATTAGAAACATCAAGAGGACCCAAGCAACAGAAGAAATTTAAGAAGACTAAAGATATAAGGCCGAAGTGGAAGAAATGACTTTAAAACCAATCAGGGAACTTGAGTGAACAAGTGACTGGTCTGTACTTAAGAAGTACTATTCTTTAAATCCAAAGACTTTCTTTTGGGGGGTGAGAGCTGGAGGGAAGGAAAAGCCTTACAGGCATTTTTAAAGTGCTTTTATTAGGGGAAGTTCAGTGACACTGCCTGGGGACAGTCCACGAAGACTTTTTATGAAGTGTGACTGCAGAGCTTGAGTCAGGCACTCTGCAGCACATTGGGACATGGGGAGGGGGCTTTAGCAGCTGCAGAGTTTCCATGCAGAGGGGGCAGATCAATCTGTAAACTTTTCCACATCTTCATGGTTGGTGTCTTTATTAAAAAAAAAAAAAAAAGAGTTTGGACAACAAAGGAGAGAAATGCGTTAGACTTTCACACGTGACTGCCTTTGAGCATTGCAGCACATCTTGAGATAGGCAAGTAGTTGGTTCAGTAGTTCTGCCACTCCTTTGTACCTCGAGGGGGTTTGTGGTGTGAATGAAAACTGAGTTGTTATGTGGGGCTGGCTGTTTAGTTAGGACTAAACCTGCTGTCCATTCAGTTCCACAATGTGGTCCTGGCTCACAGGGAGTTCAGGGTAGACAATGAACATTTCTATTTTGGAAAGCAGCCTGTAGTTCCTGCTTACTGTGCCCCACAAGCAGCTGGAATAAAAGCTGCTCTTTGGCATTCACACTTGCTTGAAAGGTCTCAGCATTCCCATAGCTCAACAAGTTAAATTTCCTGGTTCTCCAGCAGAGTAACTTAAAAGGTTCTGGGGAAGCTGCTTTGGCTGTGCAGTCTCCCTGCTATCTGCTGACCTCCAGCTGTTGCTGGCTTTGGTGGAAAGTTTGGTCTGAAGCTCACCAGGAAATCAACACTATCTACTGACACCTGGTCTTTGTGATCTCTTGGAGCTTGGGGGGCCAGTTGAGCAGGCAAGAACTGAACTCCCCAGCTTTGCTACTGGCAGTAAGTATGTGCTAGTCTGGAGCTGGGACTCTCTGTGAGTACAGAACTCTAGGTCCGTTGCCTGTCAGACTCCAGAGACTTCAGAATCAGCACAAAGCTTGACACAGAATGTCCCTGTCCCCAACCTGAGTGCTCTGGTGTATTGTCTTGGTGTCTCAGCTTCACACCCTAGAAATCAGGATCAGAGACTTACCTACAGCTGACACACACAGCTGCAACATATTTTCTTGTAGGACTCAGCTCCTTTTCCAGCAAATCCTTGAGGAAACAGATCAAGACTATTTCTTCTCCAGGAGGCTGTTTGATGAAGGGTCTATATTAAGTACATGCCTTGCACAGCCTGCGTATGCCTTTGGTCAGCAGGCCACCAGAGTTGTGACAAAGGCCTCCCTTGTCGGGGAGCTGAGCCCTCAGGAGGGAGATCTGCATCTGCAGCCCTTAAAGGCTTGATGAGGGGCCTGTTACCACCAGCTGTGGGAAAGAGCAGCACTGGTAGCCTGCTGGGATGAGGTGGTGGTTGGCTGTCCTGAAGAAGTTGTGGAAGGAGCAGACATGGAAGGCAAGAAGTGTGAGGCTCTTCACAGCTGCCTGGGAAGTCCTCAGAAGAAAAGGTGAGTGTGAATTTTCTCTGGCTTTGTTGTTGGGATTGTTAAAAATAGTCTTAAGTGGTGGATGTGCTGGAGAGGGGTGAAGAGCAGCAACCCTTTGTGTTGGGAGATGGGGTCGTTGGATGTTGGGATGTGCTGCTCTCTGTGCCTGAGAGACAAAGAACCAAGTTGTACCACAGGGGATGGAGCAGCAGGTGGGGCAGGAGGGGCTGTAGTGGGTGCTGGAGCCTGTTCAGGGGACACTCCCCAGCCAAGCAAGAGGAAAACAGCTCTGAGGAACTGGAGTATGTGTCTGCAAGCTGTTCTGTAGCCCAGGGGCTCTGCAGCACCAAAGCCCCATTTCCCATGGATACCTGTAGGACTGTGATTTTTCCAATATCTTGCTTAGCTCAATGCAGAAGCTTCTCGAGTTGGTCGCATTTGTCTGAGGAATGGGTATGGCAGTAAAAGGTTTTATTATGGATTGTCCCAAGCTGGTCACATCTGTCAGCCACTTGTGGAAGGGACAACAAAGGTGTGCCGGAAATGGTGGTCAGGTAGGAAACTGGTATCCAGGGGTTACTGACTGAGTATCATTGGCCTGCCCACTTCATATGCTCTGCTTGGTGGGATTCAGCTGTGGTTTAACAAGCTGCAATTCAAAGCTTTAAACACTTTTTAGAGTCCTTTTAAAGCCTGTTGAAACTCAGCACTAATAAAGCAGCAGCAATTACTTCAGCTTCTCTAACGTGCAGATTGCTGGGGTAGCTCACCAGGTGGTGTTTGTCTTACTTGCTCTGGTTCTTACTGTCTAATAGGTGACTTTTTTTATTGCACATTGCTTCTTGTGCTAAGAAAATGGAACTTCCGTAAAATGTACAAATGGTGCAAATTACAATGCATGTCTCAGGAGGGCTGTTAAACAAATAGGTTCAAAACTAAGGCTTAAGAGAAGTTTTATTATAGAACACCCATGTGCTTGTAGGGCTCAGAAATCTGGGTTTTTTTAATAGCTAAGCTGATGATCAAATGGCAAAGAAGTTCAAAAAAAGTTCGTATTTGTATGAAAAGTACCTCGAAGTTTCTGTTTATTTATAAACTGTGATGAAACTGCATGAATTTGACTATCCTCTGCTTCAGCTGGGACTGTGCCAGAGCTGTGACCTGCACGTGGCTGTGGTGAAGCTGTTACAGCCCTGCTTCAGACTGAGGTTTCTGGTTGTCACAGGAAACAAGGTCTCATGCTTGTATGCAGCAATCAAAAACTTTGACACCCAATTCACTGCCACTGTCTTGGGGAAAGTACATCAGAAGCATTCCTGGTGACAGGCTGGGTAGGAGGAGAAGGCTTGTGGTGAATTGTACATCTAGGTGGAGGGCAGTAGGCAAAATTAAACTGGAGTCTTCAAGCAAACTAGGAGTTGACTATTTAGCTGAGGTCCTTCTAGAGCTGCCTCCACTGCTTCCTCTAGGCTGCAGTAACCCTTGCTCTCTTACCTGTAAATTGGGTGTTGTAGTTGCTGTGAAAGACTTGGATTTGAGGATTTGAGCTGCACGTGTGAGTGGGAGTTGTATTTGAGGACCGTTCTGCTGTTTGCACAGGACACGTGTTCAGTTGAACCTTTCAGGTTTTCTGTGTACATTTTATGATTCCTGGCAGCTTTTGGGACTCCTCTCTATTCCAGTCTATTGCTCTTTGAACAGCAAAGTGGAAAAAACCAAACCCTCAGATACTAAAATATGTGAGAGATGTGGATTTTAATTTTTTTTAGCAAGTCTAGTCAAACCACATTTTCCCCTGTCTGTGCTTTCCATCAGTCAAGCTGGGTTAAAATTCCAGCTAGAGGAAGGGCGACTTGAATGCCACCCAACAGCAAAGCAAGAATCTGTCTCTTTCTCTAGCCAGAAGTGTGCTGGAAATGCCACACAAGGTAGAATCTGGGGAGAGAGTGAGTTTTGTACCTTTGAATTTCAGGATTGGGTGGCTTAGGTTGGTTTTGAGTGCGTTTCCCTCTGAGTAGAGCAGGTTTTTGGTCTTTCCCTACCCTGATGCCCTGCAGGTGGGGCTGTGGGTGCTCGAAGCAGTCTGGTATCCTGCTCGTTGCAGCACACGCAGCCAGCTCAGCTGTCCCAGCCTCCTTCTCTCCTAGGCACGGAAACAGGTCTCTGCACAACCCAGTCACCACGTGCATTAGTGTTTCAGGTGTCTCAGGCTGTTTCAAACCCACAAGGTCAGTTCATGGTCTTTTTTTCAGTGCTCCCTGGATCACTGCTGTGTCACTTGGTTGCAGGCTCCTCTTGTGCCCAAGTGATCTCGTTTGCCTGCAGTGATGGGGTACTGTGGCTAATTGGAGGACAATGGGAAAGCCACATCTAGCTGAACAGCAGGTGGTAGGGAGATGTGACCTAGTTGTCAGTGGAATCATCCAGCTTGTTTGGAGACCCGTGAGCTATTTTGACAGCTGGAGTGAGCTGACCTCTGAGGTATCCAGGAGGAAGGAAAAGCTGTGAAGCTGAGGCTCTTCCCTGCTGCTGTGAGCTGGCTGCACTGTCAGGAGGGGCTTGCCCTCCAAAGCTGTGTGAGGGAGAAGTGGCCTGTCTGGCCAACAAAGGTTCGTGTACTGGATAAGGGCAAGGCATGGAAGGGGCAGGACATCATGTCTTTTCCATTTGGCCATGGCAATATTGCCTTGGGAGTTTTTTTTTTTTGCTTCCACAGCTGGATTTTTGTTGGACTGCATCTCTTCTCCTTCCCTGTGTAGTCTCTGCATCACAAGCCTTACCCAGGGGTAAGGGCTCAAACCTCTGTGCACCTCGTGGGGTTTGGGACACCTGGGTTCCATCAGCAGGCACGTGAGGGCTGGGGACAGGGAGCAGTGGTGAGGGACACTGCAGCCTCTGCCTGGGCTGAACCTGGGCACAGCATTGGGTGAAACCCTGAGCACCAGGGCAGCTGGAGCTGAGCTGCTAGGAACAGCCCTGCAACCTGCCCTTCCATCAGGAAGCTGAATCAGGAGAGGTTTAGGTTGGATATCAGGAAGAGGTTTTTCACCCAGAGGGTGGTTGAGCACTGGAACTAGCTCCCCAGGGGACTGGTCACAGCACCAAGCCTTCCTGAGCTCAAGAAGCATTTGGATGATGGTCTCAGGCACATGGGGTGATTCTTGGGGTGCCCTACATGGGGACAGTTGGACTCGATCCTGATGGGTCCCTTTCAACTCAGCACTCTGTGATTTCCTGGTTACTAGCAGTAGGAGAAAGGGCAGCGCTGAAGAGGACCCAGCTGTGGGGCTGGGCCAGGCTGTGCTGCTGCTGGCAAGGCCTTTCTCCCCACTGTGCTGGGGGTTTTCATCATATGACAGAAACCTTCTGTTTTCCTGCCTCTCCTCTGCTTGAGCAAATAGCGCTGCGTTGCAATATCCTGTATCCTTTGTTTATCCCTTCTTCTCAAGACCTGCCCTTTGGGGAGGCAAATCCAGCTTTTGAGTCCTCTCCCCTGCCCCAGGTAGTGGTGACAGCAGCTTGCTGTCCCTGTTCCTCAAGTGATTTCCCACTCTCCTTTTTTCCCCTCTTGCCTCTCCTTGGCTGGCTCTGTAGGGGCAGCTGCAGGCTGCAGTGGCTGGTTCCTTGGGCAGCACTTGGTGAGGGCAGAGGGCCAGTTGGTAGCAGTGCTGCATCAGCCAGAGCCTGCCTGCTGTGCAGAGGCTTCTTGTGAGGCTAAAAAGGTTTTAGTTTAGCCTGAAAGTAATTGAGCACGTTCAGGCAGATGTGTGAGCTCTGTTTCCTCTGCTCTCTGAAATAATTCTGGCCAGCAGAGTGTTGTGCTTCCCCAAAGCTGGGCATACTCTTGCTATGCTACTTTCTAGGACCCCAAGGGCAGCACTGTGTAAATTAGAGGTGGTATGCAACTACTTTTAATAAGAAATTTCTATTTAATCTACTAGTTGAAGTGCTCCAAAGGGAATCTTGGGTGTTTGTATTCCATGATTCTTGAGAACAAGCTGGTGTTTGTATTGGTGGGATTCCAGGTGTGCTGGTGAAATGGCAGCGGGCAAGAGGGAGCACCTCTCAGGTGCCATTCCCAGCTGATCATGAGCATCAAGTGCTAAGAGATGTTTGGCTGTGGGTGCTCGAAGCAGTCTGGTATCCTGCTCGTTGCAGCACACGCAGCCAGCTCAGCTGTCCCAGCCTCCTTCTCTCCTAGGCACGGAAACAGGTCTCTGCACAACCCAGTCACCACGTGCATTAGTGTTTCAGGTGTCTCAGGCTGTTTCAAACCCACAAGGTCAGTTCATGGTCTTTTTTTCAGTGCTCCCTGGATCACTGCTGTGTCACTTGGTTGCAGGCTCCTCTTGTGCCCAAGTGATCTCGTTTGCCTGCAGTGATGGGGTACTGTGGCTAATTGGAGGACAATGGGAAAGCCACATCTAGCTGAACAGCAGGTGGTAGGGAGATGTGACCTAGTTGTCAGTGGAATCATCCAGCTTGTTTGGAGACCCGTGAGCTATTTTGACAGCTGGAGTGAGCTGACCTCTGAGGTATCCAGGAGGAAGGAAAAGCTGTGAAGCTGAGGCTCTTCCCTGCTGCTGTGAGCTGGCTGCACTGTCAGGAGGGGCTTGCCCTCCAAAGCTGTGTGAGGGAGAAGTGGCCTGTCTGGCCAACAAAGGTTCGTGTACTGGATAAGGGCAAGGCATGGAAGGGGCAGGACATCATGTCTTTTCCATTTGGCCATGGCAATATTGCCTTGGGAGTTTTTTTTTTTTGCTTCCACAGCTGGATTTTTGTTGGACTGCATCTCTTCTCCTTCCCTGTGTAGTCTCTGCATCACAAGCCTTACCCAGGGGTAAGGGCTCAAACCTCTGTGCACCTCGTGGGGTTTGGGACACCTAGGTTCCATCAGCAGGCACGTGAGGGCTGGGGACAGGGAGCAGTGGTGAGGGACACTGCAGCCTCTGCCTGGGCTGAACCTGGGCACAGCATTGGGTGAAACCCTGAGCACCAGGGCAGCTGGAGCTGAGCTGCTAGGAACAGCCCTGCAACCTGCCCTTCCATCAGGAAGCTGAATCAGGCGAGGTTTAGGTTGGATATCAGGAAGAGGTTTTTCACCCAGAGGGTGGTTGAGCACTGGAACTAGCTCCCCAGGGGACTGGTCACAGCACCAAGCCTTCCTGAGCTCAAGAAGCATTTGGATGATGGTCTCAGGCACATGGGGTGATTCTTGGGGTGCCCTACATGGGGACAGTTGGACTCGATCCTGATGGGTCCCTTTCAACTCAGCACTCTGTGATTTCCTGGTTACTAGCAGTAGGAGAAAGGGCAGCACTGAAGAGGACCCAGCTGTGGGGCTGGGCCAGGCTGTGCTGCTGCTGGCAAGGCCTTTCTCCCCACTGTGCTGGGGGTTTTCATCATATGACAGAAACCTTCTGTTTTCCTGCCTCTCCTCTGCTTGAGCAAATAGCGCTGCGTTGCAATATCCTGTCTCCTTTGTTTATCCCTTCTTCTCAAGACCTGCCCTTTGGGGAGGCAAATCCAGCTTTTGAGTCCTCTCCCCTGCCCCAGGTAGTGGTGACAGCAGCTTGCTGTCCCTGTTCCTCAAGTGATTTCCCACTCTCCTTTTTTCCCCTCTTGCCTCTCCTTGGCTGGCTCTGTAGGGGCAGCTGCAGGCTGCAGTGGCTGGTTCCTTGGGCAGCACTTGGTGAGGGCAGAGGGCCAGTTGGTAGCAGTGCTGCATCAGCCAGAGCCTGCCTGCTGTGCAGAGGCTTCTTGTGAGGCTAAAAAGGTTTTAGTTTAGCCTGAAAGTAATTGAGCACGTTCAGGCAGATGTGTGAGCTCTGTTTCCTCTGCTCTCTGAAATAATTCTGGCCAGCAGAGTGTTGTGCTTCCCCAAAGCTGGGCATACTCTTGCTATGCTACTTTCTAGGACCCCAAGGGCAGCACTGTGTAAATTAGAGGTGGTATGCAACTACTTTTAATAAGAAATTTCTATTTAATCTACTAGTTGAAGTGCTCCAAAGGGAATCTTGGGTGTTTGTATTCCATGATTCTTGAGAACAAGCTGGTGTTTGTATTGGTGGGATTCCAGGTGTGCTGGTGAAATGGCAGCGGGCAAGAGGGAGCACCTCTCAGGTGCCATTCCCAGCTGATCATGAGCATCAAGTGCTAAGAGATGTTTGTGACAGGGACATGTTCAAAGCTGCATTTCAAGTCTGGCTATACCAGGCAGATACACTGCACCCTGTCCTGTGTTGAGCTGCGTGGTGGGAAATTGAAGGGAGGAAACAATTAGATACTCTAAGCAGCCAAGCACAGGTTTTGGCTGCATTAATAGTTCCCTCTGAAATGTGCTCAGTGTCCTAAGAAACTATTTGAGTCCTGCAGAGGTAGCACTAGAGCTACACTCAGCACTGTCCCCAAACTCAGCAGGGGTCTGTGAGATTTATGGGGTAAACTTTGAGGGGAGGAGGAGATATTTTTGGGTTCTGAGGTGACTCAGGAGCCATTCCCTGCTCCCTCCATTTTTCTGTTAGACTTGGGAGTGACATGGATGTTTAGCTTCTTGAGGACTGCTTGAATACCTCCAGCTTAGAGAGCTGCTCTGACACTCTCTGCCTCTGCTGCTGCAGGGAAGAAGCTTAGAATTAGGATTTTTCTTAAGACACAACCATCTGCTGCTTTTCAGTGAAATCAGGTAAACTTCCTTCAGCTGGGGAAAACCACTAGAAACTTACTACTTCAAAAATCTTGGAGCCTACAAGGGGAAATAATGCCTGTATCTCTTGTTTCAAAGCATAAAATTAGGTATATGTACCTAAGCAAATTTAAGATGCTGAAACTGCAATGACCTTTTCCACAGAAGGGTCTTTAAATAGGTTGGGTTTTTTTTTTCCTCATTGTTAGAAAAGCAGAACAAATAACAGCAGCTGTGGATTTTAAAATTATGTTGTTAATAAAATCCTGGTACATTTACATAAATGACAACATGAATGTACAATTAACAAAGCATGGTAATATTACAGCAACAAAAGAGGACCTACATATTTGTACAGATAGCTGGAGCAGCTACTTGAAAATACTTTCCAAGATAAAGCCTTTTGTGGGATTTTTTTCTGGCAGATGGGTGATAATTTGGAAACACCTGGATGGCTTTCTGAGAATAAATAGGGTTATTGAGGCTGGTGATCTTCAAAAGTGGATGTGCACCTAAAGAACAAAATGGAGAGTGCCCTGACCAACCTGTCTGTCAGCTCACTGAGCCTAATCATCCTTAGCCTTGCATGCAATTTGCATCCCATGTAAATACTTTAGGAATGAGGTGATGCCAGATTTTGATGGAGTTGTTGGGAGATGCTGTGATTCCTTCTCCTTCATCTACCTAAACCATGTTTATGTTACATTTTGGGCCCAGCTGAGCCTCCTTCCAGTGTGTTCAGTTATCATCTTAATTGTTGACTTTCTAAGAAGCAGCAGTTCTCCACTGAAAACCTGGCTTCCTCTTCTCCTCCACCCACCTATGCAAGTGTCTCAGCAAATGCTTTTTGTGGGTGCTGACAAAGGTCAGTGGGGTTATCTGAAGGTTCTTCCTTAAAACTGTTGATAAAAGAGCAAGGTCTGTGTTTTCACACAACTAACTGCCTTCCCATGGGTGGGATTATTGAAAAATTAAAAGAAAAACACTCACAAAAACATTTGCTTCAGATTCAGAACGGCTGCTTGACCTGTCTCCTTAGTTCTCCTAAGTCAGCTAGAAGGTGGCCTAGAATGAGTCTTTTTTTGGACCAGAAACATCTGTCTGGGGTGAACAAAGGAAAACTCTTGGGCATTCAAGTTGAGGCACCTGGTTCCAGTGTGGCTGCCCCAAGGACAGACTGCAGCCACCAGCCTGTGGGCCCCAGCCCCCTGTGCACTGTGCCCAGTCCCTCCTGAGGTAGCATCTGTGGAGACAACAGCATTCCATGGATGAGGCCATGGAAGCAGAGACTAGAAGTCAGAGCTTCTAATCCCAACGAGCTCCAGAGAGAGAACAAACCATCAAGCTATGTGTTTCTCAGGGTTTTAGGGAGACTTTTATTGCTATTTCTGCTTTTGAACAGTTTTTCGGCATAGTGCTAACTCCTACTACACCTGAGTCATTTAGAAAGCATCTTTTATGGTGTCAGGTCTCACAGATAATGTTCAGAAACAGGTTTTTAAGGTAGAAGTGATTGGGACTATCTAACCTTGATAGAGGGAGGACAGACACCCTTTTTATCCCCCTCCTCAAAATGGATTCCTGATAAACAATTAGCACAGTGAAGCTGTATTGAAAAAATACAGAAAATCACTTCTCCTCTGCCTGCTCCAGCTTGGTTCTTCTCACCAGCTTTAAAGAACGAGTAATTTCAGAGTTAGTATTAGTTTCTACTCAGCTTTGAACATCTACAGAACATCTTTCTCTCAAGGTGCAAACAGCTGGGGGGGGGGGGGGGGGTGTTTGGTGGGACCGC
>NW_009952259.1:2130888-2147720 GCF_000747805.2 Chaetura pelagica
TCGCGGCCGCGACAGACAGGGGGGGGGGGGGGGGGAATTTATGTCAGAGCCTGTTGCCATGTAGAGACACTGGTGTTCATGGCTCCAGCAAGGCAGGTGTGTACCTCAGCCTGTGTTCTGACAGGTGACTCTGAGTGGGCAGTGTCCTTAGGGTTAGAAAACTCCTTCTATGCAGCCTTTTTGTTTGTTGTTGGTTTTTTTTGTTTTTTGTGTTTTTTTTTCAAGGAAAACATCTATGGGTGTCTCAACTGGGTGGCCATTTTGGTGTGTGGCCAGACACTGAGGAGTACACGTTTGGTGCTGGCTCTGGGTGTAGTGCCTCGTTCTCTGCAGCCCTGCCCTGTTCTTCTTTCAGTGCCAGCATGGATTTTCTCTTGGCTTGCATCCTCAGTTCTGGTTTGTGCCGTGACAGTGTTTCTGTGACAGTAGCAGCACAGAGAAGCCAGCTCCCCTCTTCCCCCGTCGGTGGGACGAGGCACAGCACCCTCGCCTGGGGGGTGTGTGTGGTAGGGGCCTTTCGGCAAGATGCAGAAGGCGAACGGGAAAGTCGCAGCTTTTCCCGAGGACGCGGCCCCTGCCGCTCCACCCACCGCTCCTGCTGCTCCTCCGTCCCGCCTCACACCCGGGAGGTGACATACACGGAGTGCAGGCGGGCGGCCAGGGCTGTCTGCAGGTCCCGCAGGGGCTCCAGGCCTTGCACCTTGCTGTTCCTGCTGTAGATCAGCTGTCTGAAGGAGTCCTGCTCTAGAAGGGAGCTCATGTGTTTGAGGAAGAAGCCTTCACAGAAGGAGGCTAGTTCGGGTGCGTTGTGAATCTGCCCGAGAGAAGATGATCAATTAGGAAGATCAATTAGCCTTTCTGTGACACAGACCTAAGGGACAAGCTGCTGCTCATTTCTTTTTCTATATAATGCTCTTCCCATTCATGTTTTCTAAGACCACAGGAACAGTGGAAAAGCAGTGAAGGTAGTACCAGCAATGGCTGAGAATTTCTTCTGGTGCTTTTTGCAGGCACAGGAGTGAGCAGGGAGGCAGTCAAGCTGTTTTAATTCCCTCCCCTGCTGGCAGAGCCACGGGCCTGCACTCCAGCCTGCTCCTCCTAAAGGAGCAGAGCAGCTGGCTGATGAAGTGGCCAAGATACCTGTTTGGCTGTGCAAGAGGGGAACTGGGGGCTGCACTGCCAGATGGCACACAGCTCCTGGCAAGATGAGGATGGTTCATAGGATGTGAGCCTAGCTCCCAGAAAAAAAGGAGCTGTGTGTAGGAAAACAGGGATGTTACACTTCTAAAACATGTTAGGTGGATTTTCTGGCTGTCGTCTGGTTCCCTTTGCTTCAGTGGGGGAAACTCAGAACAATGAAGCCCACATTCCATATTAAGCACTGTGCACACACATATCCCCTGTCTCTGGGAACTTTGTGCTAATAGTAATTTAAGGAAAAGAACTAAAGGCCAGTAGGGAATGTTCCCTTCATGCTCTCTGCCATTGCATACTGTGAAATTTTAGGTTCTGAAAGACACCAGCCCAAATTCCACGGAAAAAAAATGGCCCAGCATGGGAGTCAGGAATGGCAAAGGAGCAGCAGGACACTGCACACAGCATAAACATGTGCATGGAAATCAGCCCTTTGTGTAGTCCTTCTGCTTGTCTTTGAGGGATCTGACCTGCAAACTTCCAGGACTGGCAGAGTGTTTTTCTGTTCTTTTATTGGTGAGGTGAGCTATTTGCTATAGAGGTGAATATGTGTCACACAACAGTTCATGCTAGTCCTGGAGCTGTAAAGGATGTATTTTAGCAGGAGGAGTGCTAGGAAAGGGTTTCCCTCTTAGCTGCTGCTCTGTGATCAGTTGCCCTTGCTGCTCTGAGGATCTGAGTTGCTCAGTTTTGCTGGTGTTGCTGCTAAGACACCTCTCTCCCTGCTCTGTAGGGATCTTGCAGCAATGTCATACGTGATTGCTGCAGACAGGAAAGCATACTAGGGCTGTGTAGGACTGTGCAGGCTGGAACTTGAATACAACATCTGACTAGTGGCTCTGGCAGAGCTGCTAGTGTAGCAGGTGCCTGATCTGTGCCTCTTGTGTTTAGTTACCAAAAGGAGCTGGCAGAGAGCAGTGTGCTGTCCCACTGTTGCTCCTACAGAAGACAGTTTGGAGCGTACCTTTGCATATTTATAGATGTTAACAGAGTTCTCCATGCTGATCGTCTGGGCACAGAGGATTTCACAGTGTCTCTGGAGACCATCCAGTTGGAACAGGCTGGCAGCTGACAGCAGCTATCAGGAGAGGAGAGAAACTACTTGAAATTATGGGTCCTGAAAGGCTTTTAGGGAAGGGAAACAGAAATGAGGATTTCTTCTGCGAATAATCTCTGACTCCCTGTTCTAATGGCAAAGTCCTCCTGAAAAGAGCAGGAAGGCCACTTGATGCGCAGTTGAAGTGACAGACCACAGTGCTTTTGGCTGTACCCAGCACTTCCTACCACCACCACCCCCCACCATCTCATGGACATTATAAAACATAATTGCTAGTTCTTATTTCCAAGCAATGGTGTTTTGAACCTTTAAGCTCATTCCAAAGTGTTAAGTTACCCCCTGGAGTGGAAGCTTGCTGTTAGCTCCTGGATTCCACTTTTCAAGCCCTGTTTATGCCCCAGTGCACTTGGCAAGACTTAGAAGAAAACACTCTCACCTCTAAGATATCAGTGGTGGGAATTTCCATGGATTCCGTTCCTCCATAGTATAAATACTGCATCAGCATCTGGAATGGGAAGGAGGCCAGACATGGAGCTGCTGTCACTGAGCTCACAGGAGGCTGTGAAGGGCTGAGCTCCCCTTCCTGAGTGCTGGGAACCCTGCATTGTGCTGGCTGTCACCTCCACTGTTGGCTTGGTTATTTTTAGTTGTTTGTTGTTTTTTTTTTCCTTAGTGTGGCAAATCTGCTGCTTTCTAACACTTTTCTTCCTCAGGCTCTGACAAGGGCCCTGTTGAGGATTTCAGGCTGAGGGTGACAGTGTGTTTCTGAGCAACATGAATGTCCCTGTAAAACAGTTCCTCAGATCTGTCTTTGTGAAGCCTTGCAGGCCAGGCACATGCAGGGCTGCTGGAGCACTGGAGCTGCCACCCCTGAGCATCTGTGTCTCGGGGACCTCTCAGCCCCTCCTGTCCCCTGCTGTGCTTCTAATCAGCTTCCAGCCCCCATCAGGGCCAGAGGAAAAAGCCTAATTGTTTGCAGGGAAGAGCAAGAGGCAGCTTCTGCTCTTTGATCTGTGTGCAAAACAGTGCAGTCTTATCCAGGGAATGACTGGTTTGGTGTTGGAAGGAGAAGTCATCTCAGTGCCCTGGGCCCAGTATAAGCAGGTGTGGGACCATTTCTAACAGTACTGGTAACAAAACTAAGCTTCTGATTCTGGATATTGCCTTATTTGTAAAATGGAATTGCAGGGAAGCAAAGCTTCTTTCCAGCACAGCCCTGAGCAGAATGTAGATCTCGGGTGGCTCAACATCCTCTGTGCACCATAACTGAGCTTGCTGTAGAGTCACTTCATCTCTGATTTTAGTTACCAGCAAATTGTTTAATCTTTGAAGTATTTCACTGTTTTAATTCTTTTTGATTTGTTGCAGTGAGGCAGAGGTGTTTCTCTTTAGAAGCCTTTTGATGTAAAATTGTTGTTAGGGGAGCTTGTTTTAATATACTCAATTACATCTTATTTTTTGTGTCATGGCCTGAGCTGCCAAATGTTATGTCATCTATCCAGCACAAAACTTGCTCAGCCCCTTCCCACTACAGCAAATATATTCTTTATCAACTTCAACTTCATTGCCTCTATGTGAGATGCCAGCACTGCTGACCAGCAGCTTTGCTGTTCTGTTTGCTTCTAGAAAAAGGAAAAGCCTCAACGCTGTAGTGACACAGTTGTGCAACCTGTTCTGCACTTCAGGTTTCCCTGTTCTGGACCATCCTTCCAAATCTGGAACCTGGAATAACTCAACTATCACATTTCACTGACTTGGTTTTTTTCCTTGGGTTAAGTATCCTGCTTTCTCTCCATCATGAATGGAGAGACCTCTCTTAGGTCCATTAAATACAGAACCAAAGTGCAATTGTCAATTTTGAGTCTTTCTTGCAAGGGACACGACTGATTTCTGATCAGATTTGAGCTAATACAAAGCCTGGCAGTCCACCTGCTGTACACAAGTTTACTTTTTGCTTACCACAGCATGGAAATGGTCCCTTAAAAAGTATGAAAATGGTGTCTTAAAAGTATAAAACTGCTTTCAGTAGAAGACTCATTTCCCCTGCTTTATGGAGGAGTCAGTGAGAAAGCAAGAATATAGCCTGGAGGTTTCTGATAAAGATCAGAATCCTCCTGAAATGAACTCCAATCTATTTGTAAATGACCTGTGATATTAAAGCCTTGGCCCTCTCAACTTCAAAGTATGTGAGAAGATGAGAAGAGAAAAGGTAGAGTAAGTTACATACCTTGAAAATATTGTATTTCATGTCACTGATTTCAACAGTCTTGCTGCCGTGGCTGTCGTGCTCCGTTTTATTGGTCATCAGGGTCTTAAACCTGAGAATGGTTTGAAGAGGTTTCTGTATTAGTGCTTCATGTACTTGTTACCCACTGACCAGCAGCCTTAGCAGGGGCAAAGGCAGGATCCTTCCCTGCTCTTGCTTGCAAGTTGAAAACCAAAACATTTCTTTCAATAGAACGCAATTAGTTTAGAACTTCAGGGACAACTTAACCTGGGAAGTTCTTGAGTCTGATCCAATCCCACCCTGGAGTACTTGCACAACACTGTTACTATGCCAACAAGAGGGAAAGAAACAAGGAACTGCAAGCGTACCAGGTCCAGGGTGAGATTTCCAGGAAATCTGGAGCAAGCGGAGGTCTCGCTGGCAAACCCTGAGAGGGCGAGTGGGCAGGCAGCAAGTGGCTGGATATGTACCTTCCCAACTACTGCGCAGGATCTTAGGGATAATTACTGGTTATTTTATGTCAGTTACCTTCCTGTAACACTGTACCTGGCTGTGGAGAACAACTCACCTGTTGGATGCAGTAACCAGCAGGACTTTGTGTGCATAAAATAGCTTTCCTTCCACTAAGAAAGTGACATCGGACATTTCTTTATTGTTTAGAAAGTGAGGATCTATTAGGGAAGGAAAGAGGAAAAAATAAAAGGGTGAGTATTTTTTTGAAACTGTGGATGCTTTAAGAAAAATAACAAACAACAACAACCACAACAGAAATGCCAAGAACTTCACTGCTCAGGTGAGCACCTTACCCAGGCGGGCTGGCAGTGTCTTTCGGATCTCGGGAATGCTGGGGATGGGGCTGCTGCCGTAGCAGTGGGTGAAGATGGATGCAAGCTGCTGGTTGATGGAATCATTCTGCAAGGAGGACAGAACAGGTATCATCCACCAGCACTTTGTGCTGAGCAGCTTTCAGACATGAGGCTTACAGCACCTGCACCCTAGGAGAATAAGCTCCAAAGAGTAGGACAAGCACGTGATCAGAAGGAACACACTCTGGCAAAGCTCTCAGCAACAGTTTATGGGCGAACCAAGGGAAAAAGAGTCCATCAGCAAAAGTTGATCCTTCCACTTGCTCTGTAAGAGGGGAGCCCACAAACCTGTTCTCAGCCAGATCTGATTAATGCTTTCAGTTCTTGGTCAGAGCAAGCTCCAGTTCCTAGTATGCAATTGTTTTTATTTAGCCAATTGTATCTCTTACACTGAAATGGTCCTTTAAATTAAAGCATATGGTAGTGACCAGTTATGGTGGTCACAAGAGGTGAAGATACTCCCCAGCCTCCCCTGCCTGTGCATTTCGAGTGTGTCCCTTCTATAGTCCAAATGCCAGCATCCCCCTCTGAACAAGGAGGGCAACAGCCTCTTGGAAGAGAATGTGGTACAGCCTGGGTGAGCTTATCTGCAAAACTGGATCAAACCCCTTCTAGACATGCCTTGAAAAGCAAGGGAGGAACAGTCACTGGCAATCTTTAAATAAAAGAAAAAAGTAGAAGGAAAATGTCACTGAACAGAAGGATTGTTCAGAGAGTTGTGACTGAGGGAACCTGAATTGCCCAGTGCTGTGCTGGTAACTCTTCCTCTCACAGTCCCATGGTTGCAAAAGCCAGGTGCTGAGCAGGACTTGAACAGAGCAGCTTTCAGTTCTGCTGAGATGAGGGCCCTGGCTGGGAGGGCTGCAGCTGTGGGTCAGACAGAGCTCCCAGGGCCTTTTTCAGACCCTGACTCAGCAGGGACTTTGCACAGGCTTCCACCTGCTGTGTGCTGCAAAAAAAACAGTTAGTTTTGATAGTGTTACCAAAGTAATAATTACTTTGCTGGTTTTGAGGATGTCAAACATGAGCTGCAGCCCTTCATTAACCAGTTCTTCATTATAGTCCTCCTCCTTGATGGTGACAAATTCCCGTAGGAGGGTCTGCACGACAGAGTAACGGGACTGGTAGAAGGTTGTCCTCAGCGACTCGATCCACACGTGGAGCTTCCAAGGGACTCC
Organism: Chaetura pelagica; assembly: GCF_000747805.2. NCBI lineage: Eukaryota > Metazoa > Chordata > Aves > Apodiformes > Apodidae > Chaetura > Chaetura pelagica. Next base: position 2,137,411 of record NW_009952259.1, read on the forward strand.
TGCAGCCACAGGGAAAAGGAGAGGGATGGATGAGGCTTTGCTGAAGTATCCGTGAGTAGATTGTCCTGCTGCTGGTACTGACAGTGGCTGAAGTAGATCTTTACATACACCCTATCAGCAGATACATTTGTCTCTTGGTATCAGAGATGACTGGTCTGGGTCACTAACAGATTGACTTATCTGCAATAAACTGATACCAGGACCATAGGTTGGAACCTTCTGCTGATCTTTAAGGACCAGAGACTCCCTAGTGTGTATTTAGCTTCAGGATTAGCCAGAACTGCAAATAAATTTTAACTGAACTTGTAAAGAATACCTAACCCCACACACACATGGTGTGAAGTCTTTCCTCCTGTAACAGTCTTGACACATAAGCTTCAAAACTTTTTTCCCACTTTTGAATCAAATTGTTCTTTCGCCTTAACCCATATCATCTCTGATGTTATCTTTGTTTGGGAGAGCAGCCTCTTTAACACTTAACACTTTAAGTGTCAGGGTATCTGACAGAGAGACATGCCCCTTGCTTTTGATACATGGGAACAGGGAATCCAGCCAAAAGTGAGAGACATCCTAGATCAGTGGGAATTTGAAAAAAAAAGTTATCATGTGAGGGACCTTAAACACTTAAAAAAATTAAATTAGACAGCTGGTTCCCATCAGCTTGGGAGAAGTTGCAGTTGGGCTGAACAGATTCTTCTCCAGGGGACAGGGGCACAAGCTTTTCACACGTGTACACGATGCTTAAAATAAAGAGAACACCTTACCAAGGGCCCTGAGCTCCATGGTGATGTCTACGTAGCCGTGCTCAGCACTGTAGTACATGGCCTCCTGCAGAGCTTTCATTCGTGTTTTGCACAGCCTGACTTGTCCCTCGCTGGAGCTGCCCTGGCTGGAGGTGTCACTCTCCACCCCCTCAGCTAAAATCTCCTCCAGTGAGAGGACATCTCCCTTCAGCTGCTGGGGCTGGGTCAGGAGCTTGCGCAGAACGTTCCTGAGGAGAGGGAAGAGATCTCGCTTATTGATAAATGAAATAGCAATTCAGGCAGGACTGTGATGGTCTGGGTTTAGGGGTCTGGCTTCATCAATAATAATTTTCCTTCCAGAGCCAGACAGCTGGCAGATACGGAGCAGCATTTGATACACTTGTCCTTTGCTATCCCATGTGCTAAAAATCAATGGCCTGATAGCAAAGGCAAAAGAATGGAATATGCTCTGGAACCTCAGTGGCACATAGAAGCACACACTTCCTCCTGCCAGCCCCAAGTGTGGTGACATATTAAGTAAGATCTACCAGAGAGTGTCTGTTAGACCCTTTACTGTTTTCCTAAATGACCATCCTCAAGCACCATTACATTGATTTCCTCAGCCCTGCTTCCTGCATCAGTACAGAGAAACCATAAAAAAAACACAAACAAAAGGTAGTTCCACATCACTAACTCCAGGCAGAATCGTTTTGGTTTGGAATTTCACACAGCAGTTGCAAGGAAGAGGCTTTCTTGTTTGTGTCCAGCCACCTTTAGGAAGGCTGGATGGCTGGTGTCCCTCCAGCCAGCTGGAGCGACCTGCAGCAGAGCTTCCCCAGCCCAGCACTCTGCGGTGGCGCTCACCTGCCACTAGCTGGTGCTTTCTTTGCACTCACACCACTCGGTGTGACTTAAAAAAATGTTCATTTGGTGCTGTAGGATCACCCTGACCTATCCAGTTGAAAAATAAGCCTCCAGTTTCACAGTTTGCACAGTTAGACCTTGCAGAAGATTGTGGGGAGGGAAGAGAGCTGGGAACAGAGCAGCGTTTGTGCAGTTTTACACTGTCCATCACTGCATGAGGCTGCTCCAGCTTTGTGCAGTTTGGGCCTCGTTTGAGCTTGGGTTATTTTTCCAGGTGTATCCAAGTGTGTGATGTACCTGGAGGTGCTGTCCTCCTGTAAGGCAGAGCTGTGTTCAGGCAAGGTAGCTGCTCTTTAACGTGCTACTGGAAGGGCCAGGCTGTACTGGGAAACCCTGTGGACACCTCCCAGCCCAACGACATGGGTGGTTTCAGGGCTGTTTTAATTGGCTTGTTACACTCATATTTTTTTCTGGGAACAGAAAGATCTCTGGATGGGTTTGCAAGTAATGGCTTAGTTCTAAATAACTACCCTGAAAACAGGGTTGGAAAGCCCAGGCTGGCTTTTCAGCATTTTAATGACTGATTTACTGGTTGGCCATCCCAAAACCAGAGATGGAGTCAATCAAATTCTGCTGCAGATCTTTTTTTGCCATCTTAATTCTGCCTCAGAACATGAACCATGATCCCATAACCTTCCCAGAGGTGGAACTCAGTCTGCTCATGTATAACCTAGAACCAGCTCCTACCCACTCCTAGTCCTGCAGAACCAGACCAGCAAGTGAGAAGAAAATGCAAAGAGCAACTGCCAGTTTTAAGAATCTTTCTGTTCCCCAAAATACTTTAAAGGCACAACCTATGTCTGAACTGGACCAGTCTGAGAAAAATGGCTCTGAGCATGAGCAGAGCTTTACCTGTGCCCATGTGCAGCTGAGTGGCTGAAGCAATTCATATCCTCATGAAGTGATGAAGACATCCCATTGACTTCCAGCATACTCAGGAGTGGATCAGCACCCCTGCTCAGCAGTAAGCTGACCAGCTCGTAGTTTCCTAGGAAGAAATGGACAGAATCATCAGGATGATTCCATGTCTACTGCCTCTTTGATATAGCATATAACAGGATTGGGAACGGACACTGTACCAGCAACTTCTAGGCTTCCAGAGCACCCTGCAAGCATGAGGCTTCATAACATCTCAGAGAGAGAAACTGAGTCACAAAGCACTTAAATTACCTAACAACACACAACTAGCTAGAGGCAGAATGAAAAGAGAATTAAACTGGTCTGGTGCTCTCAATACATACCAGCAGAGCTGTGTGCAACCAGTTTTACTAGGATTAGAGGCTGGGCTGCTTAGCTGGTGGATGAGATGAACAAAGACCAGACAGGAGCTGCTCTGTGCTGCTCTTGCTGACCACAGCTCCATAAACCCTCCCTGCAGACAAGTATCTGGGTGCAGCCCACATTCAACCAGGCCTCCTTTCCACTCCTTTCACTAGATGGAGCAGGGAATGGTGGCAGGAGACCTAGCACAATGAGCATTTGCTATTTTTTTTTACCCCTTCAATAAAACTTGGTGCAGAGGAAGGCAGAGACTTATCTTCATAAACACACAAAAAATGAAGCTGAAAGTAATGAAGAAGAAAAGGTAAAAACAACTAGAAGTTAAGTGTGGAAAAATAACAGGTACTTTTAGGCTAGCACAGGCTTGCTCCCAGAATGTGAAACTCTTCTCCTGACAGGTAGAAGCCATGCAGAATTTTACTCATATTTAATAAATTAATAAAACAAATTTCTTTCTATAGCAGCTATTTTTCCCCAGGCTGAACTTAAAACTTGTTAATTTTTGCAGCTGGATGTTATTTAGATCCAAGACATGCCTAGACTAGACAGTAGCTGGTTTATGTTCCTTGCCAGTGCCCTGTGCAGAGGAGTTATTTCAGTCAGCTTCACTCTGGAGGCCACTGGCAGGAGATGAGCGTTGGGACCACCTGCAGACACTCATCTAGTGCCCATCAAACCTCTTGCCACATGACAACAGCTTTAAGTCCTGTACCCAGGGTACCTCAGAATGGAACGTGACTCTTCCCACAGTTTCCAGACACTGGACCTCCCAATGTGAGCTGGTTGTGGTTATTGTGGGGTAGCAGGAGCTGAGGCTGTGCTGAGCTTACCTGCTGCTGAGGCCAGCTGGAGGGGGGTCTCGGCGTAGTTGTCTTCTCCACTGTTAACAGCAGAGCCCTCAACGTGGGCACCAGCATCCAGAAGCAGCTGCAACAGGCACAGGAAAGACAAGGAGTTGAGAAAAGAGCAGTGCAGAAAGACAGAAGAGGTTGTGGGTGTGTTCAAAAAGCAAGCCAGCAGATTCATCCACACACAGAGACCATCTCAAAAGGTGAAAGCAAAATATTTATTACAAGACAAACTTCTCTTGCCTAGGACTAAGGTCTCCACATGAATGTCAGGTTAAGAGTTTTCTTCCTTTCTCTTGCTTTACTCTGCTTTCAGTAGTGAGTTCAAGCTGGAAGGCTGCTCAGCTGGCAGCTTGGAGAACATCACCTACTTGTTTGTTTGGTTTTTCTTTTCTTTTTACATCTCCTTGATGAACATGGTTTTGCAACTGTAATTTTCCAGCTCCAAAGAGCTGGGCAATCAGAGCTTCTCTTCAGTACAGGAAGTCCATCTGATGCAGTTCCACGCTGTGCTCAGGAAACAGGGATTCTCCAGGGAATCCCCCTGGAGGCCAACCATACCTCAGCAGACACAGAACCTGCTTTCACTGGATGCACAGAGCAGCTTTGCAAGGGAAACTCCCCCCTCCCAGATGAAGAGGAGAAGGTTATAAGCTAATGGGGACCTTTTATGGCCAGGGAGGGCTGGCAGACACATGGGGCACCCCAGGCACCGTGTGCAGGTGCAGAGGGGTGGGTGCTGCCCCTCTCCCACAGCAGGGAGGGTAAACCCTGCCCATGGGTACATCACCAGCACTGCAGGAGGTTCTCCCACTGTGGAGGAGTCCAGCTGACTGATTCCTACAACACTGTCACATTCTAACAGTCTCAGCCAGGCCCAGTTAGTGATAACCTTGGTCTTGACACAGCAAACGCATTCACATTTCTATTATCAAACATTTTGCAGAGCACGACTGCTGGGTGGTTTCTCTCTCGGTGCCAGCTGTTCCATGCAAGTCTTGCACAGTAGACCTTAACTGGAAAAGGGGTTTTCTACACTGATTTCAGCAAAAGCTGACATCTGCCCTTTTAATGACAGTTGCCCAATTAAAACAAAACAAACAAAGATTATGTAATCTTTGGTTTTAACCAAAATGAAAGAAACAAACATTGTGGTAACACAGTCCAACAGGACCTTGGCTACACCTCCAGGGAGAATCACACTCTTATCTCACATATAAATTCAGGCTGCCCAATCTTTGTCATCCCAAAGGCTGCCCTGGCAACCTGCCAGGTGGACTCAACCTTTGTGATTGTTTACAAATGTACACAAACAGACGAGTGTGTGCAACCTCCCGTGTTGCTCATTGCTCATATCTTTTCTTTCTCTTTTCAGCAGAAGGTAAATTGAATTCACCAGCACTTGGCTCTCTGTTGTGATCACTGTTGAATTCCTCTTGAAGTTCAGGGAGGATTCCCAGGACTCCACCCCATTCCACTGCCCTCTGCATTAATTCCCCAGAAAAGGGAAGGGGGAGGATGTGAGAGGCTCAACTCCCACGGTGGCTTAAGTCTTGTTCATGCAATTCTGGAGGATTATAAAGGAAGTCACAGATGATTTGCTGCCACTGGAGCAGAAATCAGCAGATGTTTCATTTTTGCAGGTGTAAATGTATAACCCAAAGAACATCACAAGTCAGAAAGCATCCAGTCCCTCTGTCCCTGCTGTAAAGATTCCCAAGGAGGAGAATTCCTCTGCTTACCTGAACAACAGAGATGTGCCCGTGGAGCACAGCGAAGGTGAGAGCGGTCCAGTGCCGGCTGTCGGGATGGACTGATGGGTATCGTGGAGAGGCGCTGGGAACCTGGGAGAAGGGAACCAGGCAGTTGGTCACCACTGTGGGCTCTGTCTGCCAGAATCTTCAGACTTGCACATAACTGGTTTTTTTTCTTTGTGACAACTGCAGGGAAGGGTAACTTAGGCCCATTTAGAGAAGGCTGCCAGCACCAGTCGCACTGCCCAGTCCCCTGGGCCTTTTTAATGGGCTTACTGGTTTCTCCCCATGGCAGCTCTCAGGAGGGAGGCCCCTTTACCCAACTGTGCCTATTAGACTTGCCAATGCCAATCATAACCGGAGCCACTGAGTGCTCCAGAGGTTTGGAAGGTTTTCTTTCCCCTCCCAAATCCCTGAAGCAATGATTTCTGAAATAAGTGGCTTCCAGAAACGAAGCTTCAGTTGCTAGGAAAGATTTTGCAATGCCTCTTGCTAGTTAACAGATGACTAATTATGGGGACAGGGTCCTTTATTACTTACTGGTATATCTAAATTTGCTCCAGCATCTATAAGCATTTGGACCATGGCTTCATCTCCAGCAGCACAGGCGTACATAAGTGGGGTCATACCCTTCAGGAAGAAGAAGAGAAAGTTGTGTTTCTTTACCTAAACAATGAAACTGCTACAGACACGGGGAGTGTGAACCTTAACACACAGAAGAGTCTGTAGGGACAGCACAAGTGTATGTTCAGAACATCTTGGTTTCTATGCAGAGTGGGCACAATACACTAGTATTGCAAAGTGATGGGGACAAAACACAAGGGGACAAGACTGCAAGAATACAAACCAAAATCCCAGCCCTGTATTGTCCATAATGCTTGACCCTTCTCCAGGCTGCCAAAAAAGATCCATTTCTTGGATCATTTGTAGCCAGATGAACAGAAAGCACAAACCAACATAAAAATACACAAGATGAATTTGTTTGGCAATTGAGCCCTGTTGCTAAAATCCTATTTGCCACAATATTTCAGCATTTCAATCCATAAATCTCTCTCATTCTATTTAACCAGCAAACCATGACAGCTCAGAAATGAGTTAAGAGAGAAATGAGCCTTACTTACTGAGTTCATTCCAAAAGTAGCCAAGGACAGAAAGGAGATGGCCTAGTAAAATCCTCTCCTGCTCACATCCCACATTTTTTCCCCTCCCTTCATCAATTTTTCCCAGGCAGCCTCTCTGCTGCTCTTTGTGTAATAATGCAGCTTCGTCTTTAGAGAGGGACATAAATACAGTTACATCTCACACAGAGGAGTTCAGCTCTTGGATCTGCAGAGGGGTCTTTTCCAAACAGCCACAATTCCAAACTTCCTGCGTTTGAGGCAGTTACATCTGCAATGATGTTACAGGGGTGATGGCTGGGGGGGCAATAGGTAGGTTTGGCTTTTGGGGGACTTGGGAGGATCCACTCTCATTAAAGACAAACTTAACTGAGAACTCAAAACTTGGGTCTGCAGTACAAGCCCATATTTACTGCCACAGTCAGGGGGCCAAAACTAAAGGTTTGTACAGATTTTGTTTCATTTTATTTTTAATATCAGTTTTGCCTTCCCTGCTTGTTTCAAGATACTCTTTTCCTAAATGCTTCAAATCCTGTGAAACCCAGGTTGCTGCTGGGTCCCCACTGGAAGTGAATACAGGGTCCTGCTCCAAACTCAATTTCTGCAGATACATTCTGAGCTCCCTCCCTCTCTCTAATCTCTCCACACCCAGATGAGTAGAAGTAGGTCTGAACAAACACCTCAACACTGGACATGCTCACGTTCTGGGAGTGGTCAAAACCTGAATCTAGAGCCTCTATGTTATAGTCCAACAGCTCTGTTTATTACAGGATTTGCACCACAACTTTTGCTGTGCTTGCCAGGTGAGAGATGGTCACACCCGGCTGCAGTGCCCTGGAGGGCCTGCCTATGGTGCACTGGTTGAGGAACACTCATCATGACCAAAAGAAATCAAGATTATATGAACTGAGCTTATCAGGTGCCAGTATTAAATGTTCTATCACATGGCAGGACATGGAGACCTGCTTTCTGTTGCCATGCCCAAGTGAGTTTTCCCAAGTTTGGAAATACTGGCTTGGGCTTATTCCTTCACAGAAGGGCAAGATCAGCTTGCTGCAAAGTTCAGATTGGGTTTCAAATTCCAGTTATGACAGAGTGACTGCTAGAGTTTGGATTTAAGTCTCTCTGTGACTGGTAGCACAATGGAGGACACTTTGCTTAGCTGCAGAGATGAATTGCTCCAGAAACCCTTGAGTGGAGAATTTCATAGTAACAATGTCTCCAGAGGGAGCCTGTCTTGCCCTCCTCGGTCAGTGCCAAAACTCTGCTTTGAGTTGTGGGAGCAGCATTCTGCAAAGAAGACAGAGTTGCCAGCACGGTGCGACCCCCCTGCTCACAGCAGGACTGGCTGGAGGATGACATCAACAGGATGACAATGAGACCATAAATAATTGACAGCAGAAACTCCTCACACTTTTCAATGAGTTGCCCACAGAGTGCAGGGTCTTTATGCATAAAAAGAAAGCTCCTGGTTTGCTGGCTGGCTAAAGAAAGGTAAAGAACACCCCACAAGGGAGAAGTGATGGTCTTGGAGCCAGTGTCTTTGGTGCTAGGGTGGTAATGTTCATGATGCAAAATAATCTGCTCTGAGAGAACTAAAGGCCTCAAGGGCTCCAAAACCAAGAATTGTAAAAATAATTATGGGGGAAAAAAAAGAAGTAATCTGCCACCTTTGTTACTTTAATATCAAGGGGACCTATGATTTCATACCCCACCTCTGGGACCACAGAGTTCCTTGTAGTGGATTTGTACATGAGGATTAGCTTCTGCTCCTATCTGTGTACACACTCACACTTCCTTTGAAATTGCACGTGGTGGAAAGTACTGTGGAAGATGTGTGGGTTTCAGCACTTGGGCTGAAATGCTACTGCAGTAGAATGCTGTTGAGGACAAAGTCGCTCTAATTGAATGTAAAGCCTTCCTACTGCTAAACATCCTGTTGTTTCTGAGGCATGACAGCTCATTCTCATTGCTGTGACAGCTATGATGAGTATTTATTTGGGAGAAGGAGGGTTTTTAATTAAAAGCTAATTCAATGATACCCCAGAGAACAGACTCTGCTGTTACTTGATGGGTCTGACAGCACAAGTAGAAGCAGCACAAGACTCCCCACTCTACCAAATCCCTGTGGTTCAGTGTTGCTGGGCAGGGAACAGGTAAAAATGAAAAAAAACAGACACATCAACATGATGGATTTTCAACAAAGCTAACAGTGACTGATAGCAATGCCACTGGGGTTCTTGGTGCTGTTTCTTACAGGCCAGACTGTTCTGAGAACAGCCATCAGACAGGAAAATCTTTTGGTCACTCCTCCCTCAGCCAGCACAATCCAGTTTGTTTTGACACTGCTTTAGCATTGAGCCAATGTCAGACCTTCCATTTGCAGCCACTGTATTAACCTGCTTCCCACCAGTGTCTGAGACAGGCCAAGGAACAGACCTACACTCCAGCTGATAAATATTCAATTCACTCTAAGCTGTGGCTTTTTGGGGGGTTGTTTTTTTATTTTCTAAGGGATACGTTTTCACACTAAAACACAAAGTGGAATCAGAAAAGCCTTGGAGAGGCAATCAGCACTCACAGCCTGGTGTATTGATTTGCCACATGGAAAGGAACGTGCACTGTGCTAACACAGTGTGTGTGTGGTGCTGTGGCAATACCTGATCATCCATGGTGTTAACCCCCTCAGGTCCCAGCACGTCGATGGCTTGGTTGATCAGATCTGTCCTTCCACAGTTGAGCATTCTGAAGCCCAGATCCTGCTGGAATTTTTCAGTAGCAGCCTTAGCATCCAGCCTCCTGAAGGAACTAAAGCAGCATTCGGGTCTGTGAAGAACAAAAGCATTTCTGGGTATACATATATATATATACATATATTTACATTTTTTCCTTAGTTTCACCTCCTAAGAAATCCAGGCTCATGAATTTTCATGATTTGACCTATCATGTGCCTTCCCCACTCCATAATAATTTCTGAAAAAACGGGTTAGCTTCACTCATACTGGAGACACCTTTAGTTCTTAAAGGCAGCCAGTAAGTTAATGTCAACACTGGAAAAATACTAAGTGGTGTCCAAGCAGAGACACCTTGTCAGTGCCCTGTTCTCAGGGAAAGACAGGAAGAAATCCTTATTCCTTCTCAAGAGTGGTGGTTCCCAGCCAGCTCCTCACTACAAGGGTAGCTCTGGACCAGGAATTACTTCTGCTACATTTTACCCAGCACAATGGGAAGGGGATGCTGGAATATGGCCATTCCAACAGGCCAAGGTTACTGCAGCAGAGAGGTTATTGTGGTGGGACCAGTGCCAACCTGCAGCAACCAGGTTTCCTTAGTTCAGCTTCTCACAAAAACCCCACCAAAATCCAGTTGCCTTAAATAATTAGCTGTACAGGTTTTGGATATCATAGTTGTGTTTTCCTGCTTGATATAGGATAGTCCATCAAACATACACAACAACATATTGCAAGGAGGAAAAGGGGTGGAGAGAAAATAAAATCCTGGTGTAGTTCTAGGGTGAAACAATTATTCTGTCTGCCTACCAGACCAGCTACCCTTTTGAAACAAAAGGCATTTCTGAAAGAAGATAATGATCCTTATTCTTTTCTGGAAAGAAAATAAAAATAAATAAATCAAGTCAAATTT
>NW_009952259.1:2147735-2167774 GCF_000747805.2 Chaetura pelagica
TCTTTCCCAACACCTCAACAAAAGGAAGTGTGCTAACATTCCTGTTAAACCATTATCCTTTAGATGACTATCAAATGACCTTTATCTTCTTTGGAAGGAGCCCAGGGATTACTGTAAATCCTCCCTTTATCTGCTTAGAGACTTCTGAATTCCAAACCTGGAAGTGTATCTCCTTCACTGAAGACCCATGGCCAAACTGGAGGTGTTTCCTATCTCAGCTGGGTAGTGACAGGGTTGGCCCTTTGATGTTATTTTGGGGTGAATGCGTTCTCTACTAGTTGCCTGGTTTTCAAGACAGGCTCTTGTGCAAACTCTCATGGAGTGAGATAACAGTCTGCCAAGTTCCTTTGAAAAATGAGGCTCTTTCAACAAGGCTGACCCTCTTCTGGAAACCTGGTATGCCCTGCCAGATAAGCAAAACACTCATCACTTCATGTAGAAGGTTCAAAATCAATCTTATTCAAGTTTTAATTCAGCTGGTCATTTCTTTAATGCTTCTGAACTTGCATGGATGGTGGGTGACAAATGGCAAGCAGATGCTATGAACAATGTGCTGAGTTAACAAACATCCCTCCACAGCCTGGTGACCTGTCCCATAGTAAAGGGGAAACCAGCATCTCACCACAGCTGCTTTCAGAAAGGAACTACATCAGGGTGTAATTTGAGGAACAGTCAGCAGAGAAGTAAAGTGACAGGCTTGGAGTCACTAGGTCTTTGGAGACACATCTGCAAAGAAAACGTGTCTCCAAGACAGCTGAGTACATCAGAAGACAAGATCTCTGAAGCACCCAGACACTAGATGAGGACACATGCAACAGTACAAGAGAACAGTGAGGAAGAAGGCTTAATGCCAGACACATATAAATGGTGGCTAGGCCAGTAAATGAATCATCTTGTTCTACTATGGTAATTGGTACAGTATCATGATGTTACAATAATATTATGTAGAATACAATGCAATGTCTTTGTATCATTAGAAGAAGAATAAAATCCTATTAAAAAAAAAAAAAGTTAAATAAAATGACAACACTTGAAATCCAGTGACCATCAGAAAAAAGCTTTTGAAGGAATGGTACCTGTCTTGGCATATTGTTCTATTTTGCTGACAGGCATGATTCCAGCCAATGCTGTTCACATGCACTGCTGGAGGAAGGGTGGTGGGACAATTCACTGTGAGCCCTGCAGAGCCAGCAGGAGCAGGGAGCTGCCAGACAGCCAGGAAAAAGAACTGCCATGAGGCCAGCTCAGACACCAGAATTTGAAGCTATAATTTATGAGCTTCACTCCTGGGGTACCTGCAGGCTCAGCCCATGCAGAAGTTCTGCACACGGTGACTTCACAGCGTGCTCCTCCATGGTAGATGCAAAGGAGCTTTTTTCTTTTCGTGTGGTAGAAGTTGGAGCATCTTTCCAGAGCTGGGGGGAAAGAGCTCCCACATGCACAAGTGCTGTGCAGCTGCTGTAACCACAGCAGGTTTTCCATGTGGGAGTTGTTATCCTGTGGAGGAGAGAGGCAAACTCCGGCACGCTTCCTAGGATAAAGCCTGAGCTCCTGCAGTTCCCAGTTGGCAGCTCCCACCTATGTCCAGCTGTGCCCAAGGGATAAATGGAAGAAGTGAAGGTGGACTGAGAGACACTGGGGAGGCAGAGCCCAGAGAGCAAGGAAAGGGATAGGGCTGAGGTCCTAGTTTGGGAAGGGAGAGCTTGAAAAGGGAGCAGAAGCCTGGTGTGCTCTTTGGGTTTCATAAGCAGTAACTACTACTATAACTACTAGTAATGAGTGATTTAAATTTGGCCTGCAGTCAGGAAAAAAGAATAATCATTTTAAGAGCAGCATATGATAATAATTTAGTATTAAAATCCAAAGATTGATATATAAGTAGGTGGAAAAAAATCACAGTTCTCTGCAGTATAGCATTTCTCCACCTATATTACCATTTAACCAGTAACAGGTGAGTACTAAAGATGTTTGTAAATTGTCTGGCAAACATAAACTGAGAGCATCCTATTAGAAGGCTTCACCCCCTAAGACACAAACAGTCTGTGTCAGAGAACAGACATTAAGAGGTCTGAATTTCAGGTTATACTAATGATGTTTTCTCCTTCAGCACAACTTCTCTTTCAAGGATTTCAACGTGCTCTTCCTGATGCATCATCCCTGCAAGGAACTATCATTATATGACTTTCAGGCTGTGCATCATGAAGAAAAGCAAGTTGGAAGTTGCCTACAGTCACACAGCAAGCCAGGGATAAATTTGGCTTCAGTTCCAAGATTCACTTTTCCCCTAAATGTGCTGTAATGGCCAGATACAGATGACTGCTTTAAAGGATCATATAAGGGGCACTGGAAACAAGGCTCTGCTCTCTTCTCATGTTGTTTTTTTTTCTGTTACTTTAAATCTTTCATGCAGCAAAAAGACAATGCTGCTTCTTTCATGCCACACATCACAGAACATCTTTAGACCTCTGAAAATAAAACCTAGGCAAGACAGTTCAGAACAAACACCTGATCAAGCTTAACTTTGATTTTTGTCCTCTACTACAAAGATGCTGTGTGCTACTTTAAAGCAAAGGTTGTTTCACCTGCAGGGAATGCACACTGCATACAGCTCTGAGGAACAGTTTGGTGAGGTAAATGGTGGGAAAGGATCCTAGTTTTCTTACAGAACTGCCATTCTTTCTGTAATAACAACCAACTTGATAGAAACCTCTAACTTCTTCACTGGACCAGCACTGCTAAACCTTACCAATCCTGCAACTGAGTTATCTTATGCCTGAATATCCCACGTAGTGTGGCTGAGGCCCTTCATACCTGCTTCTTACTTTCATTTATTGCTCACACTACTTTGGTCTTCCTGGGTTTCTACTGAGACCTTCACTTCACAGCTGTATCATAATGGCTTCAGTTTGAGGTTACTGAGATGAACCCTGTTTTCACAAAGTGGGCTGACTCTAAGTGTCTCCTTTTAGGATTTAGGATTCAGTTTAGAAATAAGAAGTCTTTCTAAATGAGAAACCATGAACCTGACTGGAATTACTTGTGATAAGTTTAGTCTTCCACAGTACTGTTCATCAAAGAATTGCAAAGGTTTTGGCAAGCATTAGGCACATATGTAAAAACAGTTTAGCCCATATTAAGTTGCTTACACTAGTACCTACCATTGACACATAAGCCAGAGTAGGGTGTGCTTAAACTGACAGGGAGCACACGTACACTGGCAGAGGAAAGAGAGGAGGAAAGTGTTCCAGGACTAAGCATACAACTCCTGCTTTGTGGACACTGAGTCCAAGTTCAGCTGCTCCCTTCCAGTCTAAAGCCAAGGAGTTTAATAACTGCTGAGGATCACTTGTGGAACCTCACCTTTTTAAAAGGTACCAGGTCTCAAAAGAAAGGCAGGAACTGAGGCCTGGGAATGAGCCTAGGAGTCAGCTGCAGCCAGCAAAACATTCAGTCATCTAATTGCACCAGCATTTTCTCCAAATCGTTGAGCTCCCCATTAGGTTTTTGGGTAGTAAATACTACCCTCCAATTCACAAATGGGGAGACAGAAAAGTAGCAGAAAGCAAGAGCCTTTTTGGCTGCCAAAAGGAAGAGTAAAAAGCAATAAAATCAGATCCAAGACTGCTGATTAAAAGCCTCTTGTTGCTTTTGCTGTTAATGAAAAATAATTCTAAGAGTAAGGGTATATTTTTTATCTTTTCAGGTGATCATTTGATCACTTCAGGGCATGATACAAGTATTATTTACTGTTATTAATGCATCCCACCCATTCATTTAACCCAAAGATATATATATGGGGGACAAAGTTCAGTCAAGAAACTAGTACCTACCTTGTACTAAAGTTCAAGATGTAGCTCTGATATAAAACCCAGTGCTAATGACAGCAACTTAAAGGACTACAGACCTGCATAAAATGCCTATTATGTGCTAATGAACCAAGCAAATTATAAATCCCTGTTCAATATAGATATGAGGGGGGATTTTAAAAGGTACTGATACTTTTCATCAAGGCCTTTCAAAAAGCAAAGAACAATCTTGTAGTTAAAGCTGAGGCATAAAAAAAAGCAGATACTTGGTTTTCAGTCCTCCTCTCTCTCATTTTTCCTACATAAATTTTGACAAGATAAAAATCTTCCCACCCCAGCTACAGTGCTTGGCCAAAGTGTCCTTATGCCTTTGGCACACACCAAAAGGCTCAACACGTTCTTGCCCGAATAGTGTTTTGAGTGGCTCGTAGGAAAATACAGCAAGGAGAGTATTGTTAAGAAGCTGCAATTACTGTAGCTGCTTCCAAAGCTGAGGACACACACATACTTGAGCTGCCGGGGCTCGCAGTCCAGCCCTGGGAGGAGCAGCCTGGCAGTCTGCCTGATGTCATCGCTGTCCACAGTCAGGCTGCGCCGGTGCTCGGCGTAGGTGATGGCCACTCTCATCCACTCCATCAGGGGAGGCAGGAGCATGAAGGGTCTGTGGAAAGAAGGAAGAAGTCCCATCAGAGTTGACATGGCCCAGCTACCTTGTAGTGCTGTTCCAAAGCACCCTGAATGGCTTCCTGGGCCTGTCTGTGGGAGGCTGGCACAGGTCGAGGCGCCTACAGAGGGGAACACTGTCCCTGTGCTCAGCAAGACTGGCAGGTGACAGCAGGTGGAAGGAACTGGAACTGGGTTATCTGACCTGCTTCTTACCCAAAAATGGGGTCATGCCAGGGCATGCTGGGCTTGTGCAATACATTTTACCCTGTGGGAAATAGGGCCAGACTGAATATAAGAATCACAGAATGCCAGGTTGGAAGGGACCTCAGGGGTCATCTTGTCCAACCTTTCTAGGTAATAATACAGTTTAAATGAGATGGCCCAGGACACTGTCAAGCTGAGTCTTAAAACTGTCCAATGTTGGGGAATCCACCTTGGGAGTGTATTCCAATGTCTAACAGATCTAATTCTACTATCAGCTGTAGCTGAGGCCCCCCTAGCTCCAGTGGCCCAGGCTTTGTTTTGGGTCAGAAGGGCTCTCATCTCAGGGCTGCAGTTTAATATGATTGTGTCTGTTGTCCTAAATAATCCTAAATAATCCATATGTACAGGCTGTTCCACCATGACACTGAAAAGATTCTGGATTGTTTCAAACTCCAGTTAAACAAGGTTAATTCAGTACTACCTCCACTGGTCTTTACGTTCCATTATCACTATCCAGTGGTATTTTACATTTCTTACATGCAGAGCTCAGGCCCCCATTTTTACATGACTGATCCAATAATATATGGGTACCACCATACACAACATATCTCAGCCATCCATACATCTATCCTCTTAGATGTCTAAGAGACATTTTTCCCCAAGGGTACCTGCACCCCAGCAGAAGGCTCTGAAGTGCCAGTTGGGATTGCAAACACCTTTCCCATCTTCAGCAATTCTGAATCTATTAACAGTGGGGAATAAAAAGCCCTTTTCATTTAAGAATTCAAAAGAAAATAACTGAGGGGAGGAGGTACCAATTCCTTTACAATATTCAGAGCAGAAGACACATACCAGAAAATATAAAATGATCTTGTCATTAATGAAAGCAGCTGAACCCACGAAAGGCATTTTCAAAGCTGTGCATGGATCTGTGTGCACACATATGTGAGCACAGTCAGAGTAAGCAGAACCAATCCTGTTAGAAACAGTTTATCAATAATGGGATTTGCAAGCAGGACTCCCTCTGACTGACTCTGAACATCCTTCAGGGTGCAATAGCTACACTCTCTGCAATCTGGGCCATCTGTTTCCATTTTACCACTTGCAAGGTGTGCTCTAAAATGTTGCCATTGTCTCCTTACAAATATGGTCACAATTTTCCCCTCTGCTCCTGCTCTTCTTTAGAGTAGAGACACAGCATCTAGAAAACCAGAGGTCCTTTAAAGCAGCTGATCAATCCTGGCTTGCCAATGCAAGGGTGTTTTTAGCCAGACATCTACCTAATGCTTTTACCAGTTTACTTCTTTGTCAAACAATCAAAATATCAGGGCTGCTACATTCATCACTCTGAAAATTACCCAGTAGTTCATCAGTTGAAAGACTTCCTGGAGGCCCAGCTGAAATCTCCCAACTCCTCTAGGCTTTCTAACTTGTCCCAGACACATAGGATGGATCCAATCTCAGCAATCTCAGAGTTGACTGATGTCCCTAAGGGAAAAACAATCTCCAACAGGCATTTGGAAGATGCCTTTCAGCAGTCTGTTCCAGAGAACTTCAACCATTATCTGGCCTAGAAAAGAGGCATTTACACCTTTTTAATTCAGGTATTTAAGGGAAGACCCTAAATTAACTATCTAGGCTTTCTATGTACTCAGCAGAACCTCTAGTATAGGTTTCAAATCACATCCTGAGATGTGGTGAGGACAGAGAGGTAGGCTAGAAGCACCAGAATTAAATACTCCAAGTTAGATGGGGTGAACACCTCAGGAGCAACAGAAAAACTCACCTAACAGGTGATTGTATCTACCACCTTTCACGGTAGATAAGCTATTTAGGTCAGATCCCTGACACTTTCATGGTGGGAACTGCTGGACAGAGAACCACATCCATCCAGCACAGTCCTGATCATCTTAAGTAATGAGCCAAACCTTGGGAAATGTTACACACTGCACTGGACAGCAAGAGGCTGTGGTCAGCCAGCAGAAAATACCACTGAGTCTGCACCAGAAATAACATGTATCATGAAGAAGTTTCCATTTTTGTACAAAATTCACATGTGCCAGGGTTATAAATGGCTTGCATACACAAGCAGACCTTGAATGTGGAAAACCTGGTTTTGGGAGGAATGGGACGGAGAAAGAATTTTTGGTTTTATTTTTTTAATCTCAACAGATTTTTCCAAAGGCTTTACAGCTCAAGAGACTGCCTAGTCACCCCGTGCCCAAAGGTGAGCAGACTTTGGACTGCAAAGAGAAATGCCAGGAAGGATGTTTTCCTCACACTACTATCCTAATTTGTCCCAACCCCACCACTTGCATTGCTGGGCAAGTCTGAGAAATCTTTGTTCTATCAGCAGTGACTATAATATATATAATGACTTCAATTTCTGTTTTGCTATAAAAGCTTTATTTCTCTTGAAAGTTTCTAGCTTGAGGATGGACTTTCTACTCTCCTTCCAACACACACACTTCATTTTTCCAACTGTTGCCTTTCTTCATGCTATGGGCATAGCTCAGAGGAACAGTTCTGTCTTACTTTGCTCACTGATACATCAGATAAGCATCATTATCACACGATCTGAGCAGAAAGAGTTGCAGTTCAACTGAACAAAATGGGTTGCATTGTACAAAAAAATGAATGCAATTATTCTTTTTCTAGAATATAAATGCAGTTATCATCCCTGTGGCCCTTAACCTGGGCATCTATCTGCCTCTAGGGAAACACTGATCATTTCACAGTTGGGAAAACACTGGAGGAGAAGAAGGGAAGAAACCTTCATGGAAAATTAACTGAGAGATGCTTCAAGCTAAAAAAATAATTTCTGTGCATTTCTATCTGTGCCATGTTCTGTACTGTGCATTTTCCTCTGGACTTCCTGACATTTAGAAGCATTTGGCAGTTCATTAAATTCTGCACGTGAAATGATAGAGCCCTGGGAAACTGTCACTCTTGCAGCACTAGTTCACCAGTGACACACAATCTCTGATTTCCATGAAACTGATTTCAAGGATGCCACGTTGCTTTGTTCAGCTCCTTGCCATGAAGTCATCTTCCAATGATGCCACATGTAACCTGGGAAAGTGCACAGCACTGGAAAGTAACATGGACACTGCTCATCTATTACACACCTTGAAAAGAACTGCCTAGTGCAGTCAGGTGCTGTCAATATTTTATCCATAGGTTCTCTGAAATTTTTCCATTTAGAACTAGAGAGCTGCTCTCTTCCCAAGGGGATCAGGTTGGAGCTGGGTGAGATGTGCTCTGAGAAAACAAGGACTCTGCTGTGGGCCTTTCCTCCACATCTGAACTGAAACACATTTTCTTTAGACATAACCAAGGATGGTGGCAGCAGCACTTGGCAGAGAACTTAGAGAAAGTTGTAACTTTTTCCTGTAAAATGTGTTATGCTTATTAGAAATGGCCTAGGACATGACTGGCACGTGGGGATCACATGCAGCAGCCCTTGAGATACTGTGGGATCAGAGACTTTCAATGTGAACACATGCAGCACAAAGAAACTATTCCCCCAATTGAGAGGAGGATTTTTAACAGCCCTGGGGCCAATATATTTTTAGCAGAGGGAAGTTAATTGTTCCCAATGGAGGAAAGACTTCCACAGAGTTAGAAAATTGTCATCCTTCCTCTGCATGGAATGCTAGGACAATGCACTTGTACCTGCTGGGGTCCCCAGCAGGGCCCAGTGACAAGATTGCTGGAGACAGGAGGAGCAAGGCAAGGAGGAGCCATTTTGCCTGCAGCCACCTCTCTTCTCCTCCTATGCTATTTTTGCTTCAGCAAAACAAAGAGGGAGCCAACAGTGACAGCAACATCAAAAAAGAAAAACCTTGTTCTTCTAAACAAGAATCTCCTTCTTCCAAAGCAGGAAAGAAAACACTGCCCTAATGGGGCAGGTGAGAATGGCAAAATCTGTCTCACTCCTGGCAGTCTGAGCTGGTCCTGGGACGCACATGCAACAGTCTCCATATCCAGCCTGTCCCATATTCTTCTGTGTGGTTTGACTGAACAAGCTTTCTCATCCCTTCATTTTCTAACATTTTAAAAACAGGCAAACTTGAGCATTGCAAAACATGTGCAAGTATCAGAATACTTATGGGCAGGGCAGGCCATGGTAACTCCCCTGTATTTGATTTGATTGACTATACAGAGGCTATGTGCAGAGAAGAACATAAAGTCTTTAAAGATCATAGAGTTCTGTGCAAGGGAGTGAAAAAAGAGGAGAGGCTTTCAGTGCAGTGAGCTCAAGTTTGGGTTTACTGCTGGAACCAAACTATGGATCAGTCCCACTTTACCCTAAAATGGAAGAGCTCAAAGTCACTAACACAAAGAAAGTTGAGAACAGATCTAAAGAGCCATAGTTCAGTCTCACCTGCTCCCTCCTTTTTTCTTTTGTTTTTAAAGGAATAATCTTAAATGGAATTATGTGACTAGCAGAGATGCTGGGAGTGACTGCCCTACTGCTGAGCAGGTTGTTTCACAGCTTTTCAAGGCTCCTAGTTAGGGGTCCTGGGAGACTCACATGCAAGGAACAGAACTATGTAGAGGGGTAAAAAGGCAGGAACAAGACTAACCTGCAACAAAATGGTGGATCACTTAGGAGGCTGGGTAGGAGAAGATGTGTCATTTGAACTTTACACCAAGATGGAAAAACCCCAAGGATGGCAAAAGTCAAAAAGAAAAACAGAGTGAAGTCTCATTAATTGGAGAAGGGAAAAGACTCTGGGGCACAACAGAGCATCCAAAATCTAAACCATGTCACGTTGATGTGGAAAACAGTGGCATGTTTACAGCCCTCTTCAAGATGCAGGAAACAAAATATCTCTGAGTATGTAATTACATGTGAATAAAATAACAACAGAAATGATGATTTAGAAAAAACACAAAACCTTTGCTCCAAAACACAACCAGCTTAAATCAGGAGCCATTCCTTTCAGTCCAAACATATTTTATGGAATTTGCAAAAACCTCCCACATTTACAGAGAAAAGATGGGAATTACCATGTTGGATCTGACGGAGGGATCATCTCAACAAATGCCACATATTTCAAAGCAGACACTCCAAGATCTTCACAGTAAAGGAAAAAGCACAAAACCAAAGTTTTCTTCTGAATTCCCTTGAAACAATGCCTGGCTCACATCTTGGAAGGTAAGAGATCTCAAATTTTAGTGGATCATTATCAAGTTACTAAGGTCTTGGCTTGGATGTGCCAGAACTCTAACTTCCACATTTTAGTGAGTTATCCTTTAGTCAGAAACTAATGGAATGAAAAAACATCTGGATAATATTATATTTATTGGGATCCCTTCCCCACTGAATCTGCCTTCACAGTTTTCCTCTGCTCATTCAATATAAAATGGTACAGGAACAGTTGAAATCCAGAACTCGCAGCTCTGATCTTTCTTAGCAGTCCTAGTAACCACAGACAGAAATATCACATTTTCCATCCTTGTCTGCAAATAAGCACTTAAAAATAAGGTGCAGCATCAGACAGGTTTTCTTCCATCTTAACTACAAATCAAAGTAACAACTAAATTAAAGATCACTAAAAACTTGAAGGAATCATTACAAACTCACTATGAATCTTAAAAAATATTCTCAATTTGTGGCTTATTTATTATAATCACATTTTGCAAATTTTGTTTTAACAACAGGGAAAAAGATTCCGTTTTCAGGCTGGAAACAAGTACTTGTGCTGCTCTGGAATGTGCCATGTGTCTCATCAGAAAAACATATTTATAACATCTGTATGCTGTGGCAGAAGGAACTCTTGGTTTCTAGACAGAGAGAAAATTAAAACCAACTTAAATTGTATCTAGTTGACGATAAGAGCCAGATAGATATACAAGATAGTTTTAAGTGCAACAATATGGTCACAGTTATGTGATCAAGGATGTGAGTGACTTCCATCTGTCTCCCCCAGACACACACAGAGCCCTGTTTGATCCCTGACAGGCACTGCCAGCACCCACCTCAACAGAGAAATATGGAGAAAAGGAAACCACCAATCAGGCTCCTTTTTCTCCTCCCGACTCCTTGACATCCTAAATTTCTCCAAAAGTTGAGAACTACTGCAAACAAGCTGGGAAACGAACTATTCTTGCATGAATCTGGACCTAATTGAAGCCCTGACCTTAGAAACTATACAGCTGGATGTCTACATCACTGCACTAGATGCAACTATGAGGACTGACTTGCTGAATCTCACATTGGGCACAGAAAACAGCACTTGCTGGTGACAAGCATGTCAGCTTGGACCACCAGACTTGCAGAGGTCAATTCTACAGATCTCCTCCAAGGGACCTGGCTCTCAAATCCCATCTCTGACCAGCTGAGAACACCCTCGCACCATCACCAAGGCTCTTCCCACCACAGCCCAGTGGCTCCGACCAGGACATTTCCATCAGCTTGGTTAAGCCTTTCCCAGCTGTTGCAAAAAGGTGACTACCCAGCTTTGCAAGCCTTCCAGTTTGTAAGCACAAAATGCTTTTTGGACAAGACCTAACCATGGCCCAGCTCTTTCCCAGCAGTTGCTCTAAAACTGGTCTGCTGGGCAGGTGTGGTGGGAATACCTGCTGCTCCTCAGAGCTGCCCAGACCTGCAGAAACAACACTTGCCATCCACCTGCCCCTCAGAAATTGCTGTCATTTTGGCTTTTACACTTTAAGTTTCTATAAGCCCGAACTGGCACGTGCTGGTTCACATGGCAGTTCACAAATTGCCTCAAACTTTCAGCTGCCTTTCAAAACCAGCTCACATGGAAAATCTTTTAAAAGCCCCTTTGTGTCCTTTTTTTTAAACACTTCTTCCTTTTTTCTTTTTCCTTTTATGAAGCTAAATCAAATCATTTGCTAACAGAAAATAAATGGCTGGCATGTCTTTTTCCCCCCCCTAAACCAGTCTGACATGTGGAGGCCCAGCATCCATGACCCACCTCATCTTGCCACGTGCTGCAATTTCTGCTGCAAATGGAAACACTGGTACATTTTGGAGCGGGACACAGATATAAACTCATGCATTAAAGAAACAAGCCTGTAACAGCACACTATGTGATAGGCAGAGATAAACATGGGCAGGGAGCCAGAATGGGCTGTCTGCTATTCTTGGATTAGCCTTGATCCTGTGGGCAGAAAAACCAAGATATAACTCCTATGGTTCATTCCAGCAGCTTTTCTGGCAAACAAAAAAAACCCCACTGCTATCTGGAAACAGATGTATCTGGGGTCAGCGTGGTTCTTCACTATCCAGTGCTGAGACTCCCTCCTTCATAATTTTTTTTGCCCATTATACTGAATTCCCAAAAGCACTAGTAGGATTGTGATAACAGGCCTCTTAGTTATGACTTCAATCTGATTTGCCAACACGCATATGTTAAAACATATGCTGATTCTCAAGCCAAAACCAATCTGCCAGATTCAATCACAGAACTAATTTTCAGAGCCCAGTTGCAAAATTCTGAAGGCAGAGCATTGCCATGCTTATGAAAATTGCCTAAAGCTCCTGAGTTACAACTGTGTGAACAAAGAGCCAGAAAGATAAATATTTTTGTGCAGTTCTGGAATACTAAAAACTGTTTAATTAGTCATAACTGCAAAAGTTTGTTCAGTTAAGCAAAGACAATCCTCACCAAAGCAAAGGGTTTTCACAATAAACAGGGAAATGTTTCCCATTTACCTTACAGCAAAAGCTAAAACCTAACTAGTATTTCAAAAGGGGAATTTTCAAACACAAAATAATGGTATCTAGAGGCTAAACTTTTCAAGGTTAAAAGATGATTCTTTCATTTTCAGGACTAACAAACAGTTGAGGATAGTTCTGTTTTTCTAGTTGCTTGGCTGACGTTCCATTCTCTACCGTGTCACACAAACTTGGAGCTCAGCCTTGCAACATCAGTCTCACCTGATGCTGCAGCCAGTGTTTGCTTAATTAAAATCTAGGTAATCTTTTGGCTTTTCACATTCCTGGAATCTGAGACGTTCCAGAAACTAATTTAGCATGAAGGCACGAGGAACACACCAATATGTGTGGAGCTCTATTAGGCACAATGACGTGCTGTGCACACTTAAATCAGGTGCCCACTCCACCCAATAGTGGGACTATACAATCCAGGTTCTGGCTGCTGCACTACCGTCACAGGTGGTCTCACAAAAGAGCCAAAATTAATTTAAGAGTCCATTCTCTTGAATAAAAGACAATCAAGCCCTTAGGGTGTAGCATTTGTGAATGAACAGGCAGTAGCCTTCTCTCTAAATCAGAGCCAGGTAAGACACACAAGATCTGTCATTATTGAAAATTTAGGAGGAGTAACATCACCACTGGATGAAACAGATGTCAGTGGGACATTTTAAAAATTATTATTTTGCAAGAGAACATCCCATTGTCCCAATGACAGGCTGCTCAATTAACATATTTTACTGATACCTTCAAGGAGGTTCTGTTTTGTTCCACAGTTCTTGTTTTAAAATACTGAAAAGAGAAAATATTGCAAGAAGTGTACAGAAATGAACAGAGTTTTCTTTCACCCAAAGATGTTTGGTACCAGTGGTGAATAAATGTTTCTGTTTTTTTTAACTGGAAAGCATAATGAGTTATATGCAGTATGCCTTAGAGAATTAAATAAATAGTGCCATGTAACAGTATAGATATAAGAAATATAAGCAACAGAAGTGTCCTGAATTTAAAGAAAACAACTGTTGGCAGTGAATTCAGTCCTTCTGTGCCAGAGCAGAAATCTCCACACTCTTCCATTTTGTGTTTAATATTGTGAAATCTCCCAATTTCAAACTTTTCTTATGCTTTTATCACCATGATTTTTACAGTCATATCAATGGATATCAATGAGCCTAAGCAGCACTACAAATGGCAGACTGCTGAACTCTGGGCTTCTGAGAGGTAGACTTAATTGGTAAAACTCAGATTCTTCCAGTGTCCAAATAACCTAAATTTAGAGTATGCCTGAGTTAAATTTCAACATTTGGAGCTGTAGTGCTTCTCAGTAGATGCCAGAAATTCCAGCTACAGACTCTGCTTTCAGCACGGTTACTTCGATCTCCTAGCACTGCTGCTGAACAGTCTCTTGCTTTGACTGTTACAGGGTAGGAACTGCTCAGTGAATTTCAAATAAGAATATTGTGTTTCAGTACCTCAATATACACCCACAGGAGATTTTTTCAGCAGATAACAGTTTGGTTTAACCAAGAACAATGCAGACACAAAACATGAAAATTTCAGCTAAGATTTGGCCACCCTGGGTATTAGCAGGAGGCTTCCTGACATCTCAACTGTAAAACCTGTGTTGCTTTTTCTTAGGAAAAGGTCTCTAGAGGTAAGGCCAGAATTGTAGAGGTCCTATTATAATGAATTTACCTGCCACAGACAAGAGCTATAGTTGACAAAATATCATTGTCTTGGGCAAGTCTGGTCTCAAGCCTTTAAAACACTGTCAGCTTGTAAAGCTGACTCACTTAACTGCTCTCCTAGTTTCTCCAGAAGGACAATGTTACCCACAGGTGCGTTACAGGATCCAGCAGGTAACGATTCCTCAAAACACATGGGTTTCTACACCAGAAGCAGAGGAAATCTTCACTAATGATGAGCTTGCAAATGAGAAATGTAAAAGCACTTACCTACACCACCATGCACACAGTTGCCAAGACTACTAGGACAGAGAAGAGGCCAGCAACATGCATTTATCATACTACCAAAGTTTTTTATCTCATGTGCTCTGAACTACAGAGTTGCAGATTTTATGCTGAGTTTGCAAATGAATGAGCAAGCCACTAGCAGTGTTGGTTTATGCCCATGACATCTGCAGCATGGGCTAGGAGGCAGATTAAAAACCCCTACTGTCATACAACTCTTCATACCAAAGTTATCTGTTACCCCATCTCTCTCTTCAAATAGGCACACTTATATTATTAGATTAGATAAACATTTTAATGGGGAATAAGAGAATGGAACTTTCTTACACACAGCTAAAACCTGTTCTTGCAACAGGTCCAACCTGCTTCACTTTGACCAGTGCAGAGGGTGCAGTGGTTACAACAGGAACACAGAGGAATTTTGAGCTCCAGCTGCCCACTCAGCTGATGACTAGCATGACAAAACAAAAATTTTTCTTTCTAATACCAAATTACAAGGATATTACCTAACTATGTGAATAAAGCTGTCCATAGCCAAAACTGTAACAAATCACCTTACTGGGGCAAATGCCCTTTCTGGTTGTACATTGTGTTTAAGTGAGTTTGGCCACTTCTCCTTAAGCTTCTTGAGTATCTCAGCTCAGAGTTTAGCAGACTAAAAAAGGTTCCAAAGGGAGTTAATTAAACTATTGTAACTTTTTGTGTAGGAAGAATGGGATGCCCAGGTGGAAAGTCATTTAAGGAACATATGTTTCTGTGATGTTCTAATGCATGGCCTCTTCAGGGAGCTCCTTCCTGAAGAATTTGGCAGCCACACCAGGGAACTGAGCACTGGCTACCTGTCAGAGTGCACTGCTGCACAGAGGTAACTCTTAATCACACAGTCTGAATGCTGGAAGCAATATAATTACAAGATACATTCTGAGTAGGTTATGTATTTCATGTTAATGTGCTTATATTCCTCTCAACTAGCCTGTCTTCTCCTAGTACTGCATTGTGGACAACTCATCCTTTCCTACTGGAAAAGCCTATAAATTCTGAAGCACCTGCCTCAGACAAATCCAATGTTTCTCTGGAAGGTTCTTCTGCATTTCTGAAGGAAGCCAAAGAGGCAAGGCATAGCTAAGTGCATTCCTTAGAGCAGCAGAAAGTTTTCCAGCAAGCCTAGGAATAGAAACTTACAGCTTCTGTCTCCCACTCTACTGTCTAGCCATCATGATATGTTTTCTAACCCACAAAAGAAAGAGCTTTAGGTACAGACACTTCATTGTCCCTAGTTTGACTCCAAACTGAAACTACTCCTTTCAGCAGCATCACTCTAGATTGATGCTGATAAGCAGTAACAGCAAAACACAGGTTGCTCTCCAAGCAAACACGTTAGACCAGCATGCATGGAATCAACACAAGGCTGTTTAGCCCCAGAAGAATCCACCAAGCTGAATCAGCTCAGACATGTAACTTATTTGAATAGGATTTGTCTTGCAGAGCAGATACACTTTTTAAAACAGACAGTTCAGCATTTACTGTAAAAACATGTGCTGAAAACAGTACAGTTTAGCTTTGTAAGTGACCACCAGGTCATGGTACTATATGCACTCATATGTATAGGACAAGGAAGTGTAAATTGCCAGGATCTCCTTTAAAAAGGAAACAGGACAGAGCCATACCAATCCAGGATTACCCCAGGGAAAGCTTAGTTTCTAATCTCCACAAGGTCCAAGAGAAAGACTGATTGTGGCTATTATAATAAATTATACCCAGAAACACTCTTCAGAAGAGCTTGGCTCTTAGCTCTCTGTTACAAAGATGTCAGGAACAATAAGAGTGAAAACCTCAACAACCTGCCAGCCTGGGCTGCTGCACAGCAAAAGCTCAGAATTGTGTCTTTATTTAGTGTTGCCTTTGTTAAAGCACCAGCTAAATCCTTCCTCAGGAAACAGGCAAGTTCTGCAAAGGAAGGTCTGTAATTTAGTCCAATAGGAAATAATACTAACTTCAATTGGAAACAGCAGTTACTGAAAAGAAGCAGCTTGCTGGCTTGTTACCATCATCATTCTTTGCAAGATGTTCAGAACCTTCATCCAGTTACCACTTTTTGCTTATATGAGTTACAAGAGCACTACATTGTATCACAACACTGTCTGCAAGGATCTATGCCTAGGAAAAATGAAGATAGGCTGTTATTAAGTGACAGGAAAACAGCCAGAGTCAAGTAGAGAAATTTAGACTCAGTCCTCTACTATTTCAACAGGCAGTCACTGTCCAAAAGGTGGAAAAAGAAGCCAGAAGACCTTGTCTTATAAATTTCTGTGTTTCTACAATGCCATTTTATCAAAACATGCTGTAACAGTTTCGTTTTAAGTTTCCCTGGGTTGTTTTTCCTTCATTTTTTATGCCAGCTTGCTGCTTAGCCTTCTCATCATCTCACCAGCAAACAATAAACAATACACAACACAGAGTGCCTACAGGCACCAAAGATTTCTCTGTGCCAGCCGTGAGAATCCAAGCAGATAAGATGCCAGGCCTTCATTTTCTTGCACCTTCTTTTTCATCTGAACAGATGGAAACTTAAGAGCAGAAGCCAAGAACTTAACATGGACATCTTTACAGTAGTTACACTAATTACTTTAGCTGTAGTTACATTATGCAGAGTGGCAGCACACACAGGATGGCTGTCAGCTCTTCATTGCTAAACCAGGGAGCCAAAGATCATCTATCTGTATTTCAAACATTTTTAAAAATAGGGGACACTTGCTAGAACTGGCTTAGGTCAGGGAGTCTTTCTGAGGGTTTCCAGTAAGCACTGAGGTCAACTGTAAAATGGCTATGACAGCATAAAATAGTGTTTTTCAAGCAAATGTTTTGCAACTGACAGGACCAAGACTGTCAAATGCCTTTTTACTTCTCTAGGCAGGTGGTAAGGATCAACTCTGCCTGCTGTCCACCTAAACAGTCAGTTCTAGGAAACCATGTCCTGATACCTATCAACGACTGGGAAGTTCCCAGGCTGACACATTTAAAACAACTTTAAGGGATAATGACTGTAATTAGAACCACAGAAGAACAGAACAGCTGAGGTTAGAAGGCACCCCTACAGGTCGTTTAGACCAAATCCCTTTGCTCAAAACCAAGGTCAGAGCAGGTTGCCCAGGACCATTTGGAACTGGTAATCTTTCAGGTGACCTGTCCCCCTCCACACTTCTGTGACATCTGAGACTTCTCAGACCATCCTTAACTACTGCCCATGCAAAAACAGCAGCAAGGGTTCAGGACAGCCTAAGAGCCTGACTTTTTAGCACATGGCTTCACAAATAGCCACTAGTATCAAATTTTTGTTTTGCTGTGGATGCTTGTTTTTACCTGCAATGCTCTCCCTGTGCTGAAGCTGCCATAGCAAGGCAGGCTCTTTACTCTCCACGAAGTCTGCCCTGTGCTGTTCCCTTTTGTATGCAGTGAGCTGGTTCTCCTTGCAATTTTGCAGAGAATTTAAATAATCTATGTTTGTACCACACCCCTGCCCCAATACAGAAAGATAAGAAATACAGGCCACTTTGGAAACAATCCAGTAACACTAAAAATTGCTTACAGCCAGTAGGATGGGAGACAGTCTAGTCTGTCCCAGGTGTGAAATACACTGAGTTGAAAAAAAAAAAAACTGAGCAGTGTTTGTTTATCCAAGCAACATAAAAGAAGAAGCGGGGGGATATCTAATTCAGAGTAGAATGCACTGCCAGTTTCAGCAGTTACACTTGGATGAATTCGATCCTCAGGGTTTGCAATTAATTCCCTGCACTACTGCCAAGGTCAGCCCTCACATTCCAATTTTGCAATCTTTGAACTATAAAGAAATGAACAATTTAGGAAAAAAAATACAAGACTTTAAACTACCTGAATAGATTATGCCAGGCAAAAGCAGGAATATTACCAGGAACCGAAACATAACTAGTCTGTCATCTATTGAATTTTATGTGGCTTGTTTTTCATTCACTTCACATACTCAATGCTGTGGTGCTCAGAGCATGCAAGGACACACAGACATGGAAGAATAAACCAACATAAACGTTTCATCCTGGATTTAACTTCAGTCTTTCAGTTAGGATACCTGGAGCAAATATGCAGAAGGAATATCACTAGCATGGAATCTGACTGTTACAAAGCCAGTTCTAAGTGTTTCTGTTTTGTTTTTTTCTGGCTAGATTTTACTGCTGCAGTATGTGCTGAGAGGTCACCAGAATGAGCAGGAAGGTGAAAGTTGTTCACCACAAGTGTGATAAAGCTGCTGACTCCTCCTATTAAATGCTATATACTCTTAATTTTCAAAGTTGTGGAAGATATTCATTATATTGCAACTATTAGTATGGGCTCAACAAATATATAATCCTGCCTGAGGTTAGGAACAGCCCTGCCAACAAGCAGTTAACTTTACTCAATAGATACATGCTGATTGTAGCTTAGGGCCTCTGAACTAGGGTCCTTCACCCCATCTCCCTTGTGAATAAGTATCTCAAAATCACAATTTAGTCTGACATTAATAGTCAAAGTCTGCAACTGCAAAAATACATGGCAACAGCTTCTCTCCTTTGTGCTGGTGAAGGAATTTGATCTTATCTGTTTATGGCCTTCTTATTCTTCCAATAAATCTACCAAACTGATCACTCATCAATAGAAAATAGCTTTTTTCTTTTTTTCTTTAAAACAAAGAGGAGTAAAGTTTTATGATCACTCAGAACAATCAATGCCATAAGGGCACAGTTCAATGTAAGGCTTCCTTCTGTTTCCCAATAGTTAATCAGTATCTTTATATCAAAACAGCTCTGGGGGAAAAAAATAATCAATGGGAGTATTGCACGGGGGTGGGACCGGAATATGCTCACTGGCACATCTTTCTGTAATCACCTCGTGGACTTCAAGGATACTCTGAGTGCATTTAAGTACTGTTAAACAGCCATTTATGATTACAGCATTAATCTCTTTCCAGGCAAGTGACTGGATCAGGATCTTTTTTATGACTCCTGTGTACCAATTCTTGACTGGTGAGGCAGCTCAGACTATTAAGAACACTCAGAACTTACTGCAGGCCTTTTCAAAGACACAGCTCACTGAACTAAGTGTATCAAGTTCTGTTCCTGATGTGGCATGGCAAGAATGGGATATGGCTGTAAAATCAAAGAATTCAGACATAAATACATTACATTTTAATTAGGAAAGGCTAGGCCACAAATAAATCTAAAAGACAGACAATGATGTAGCTATTGCACTTCATAAAATTCCATAAACCTGCAGTTAAAAAGAGTAGAGGGGAAAAAAGCCTTATGATAGATCAGTTAAAGTCTGGAAACACCCAGCTGGAGAAAAGATTTGTCCTGAAAAGCCTTAACCAGATCTGAAAGCAGGGATCCTTCTCAGTGATGTTGAGGATGCAGGTCAAGTAACCACAGGTCTCAGCAGCAGGCTCTGCAGGTTATTCCTGGTTTTCCTTCCTTTTCTGCCAGTTGGATGCCCATGCAACAATGAGCAAGACTTTCTGGAGACTGTTCACATTAATCACTAGCATGTTAGTATTCTCTTTAGTATGAATTAATATTGTATAAATTTGATCTATGTGACCAAATCACTCTTGATCTCAAGCAATTTTAGAATGAACATTTAGTTGTGCCAGGTGTTACCTGAACACAGGGAAAGAAAGGAGCTACCCTTCAGGGAAAG
>NW_009952259.1:2167935-2205975 GCF_000747805.2 Chaetura pelagica
AGAGATCATCGAGTAAAAAGGTACTAAGTAAGATCAAAGTAATGCTCTTCCAAAACATGAAATTTAGAAAATGTGATGAGGTGACCATCTTCATCAGATGGTCACTGGAGATTTAGAAACAGCCATAGCAGAGGGGTTCTCTATTTGCATCAACCACTGCAAGGGAAACTACCCCAGAAGGCTCTTAAAGTAGCTCTGTAGGAAAGTGGATGCACAGACTACTTGGAGATTATTTTTCTCTCAGCAGAAGTCAATGGCACTTCTCTGATGTATCTGAATTTTACAAAGTATGAAAGATAAAATAAGGTCATCAGGCCACTGCTCTGCTCAGTCTGGTCTGAGCATGAGCATTTGTATCGAAATGCAGAATACGCTTAGATGCAAACTTGATCACCACCAAGTCATGGGATGCTTGGATGGGATTTTGACACTGTAGCAGAAACTATTCATTTAGGCCCTTTTCTCTTTTCCACACTTGCCAGAGTAAATTTGGATTATACACCACCAGACAAAAAGTTACCAAGTGTTCTAGCTAATACCAATCAAAATCAATAGCGCAAATACTGGCAGGACATAGGATTTGAAAATAGCATGCACTCAAAAATAGCATGCAACAATCTTTGTGTCTGGCAGCATCAGATGCATTTTTCATCCTTTCCCAATAAATAATGTTTCACAGCAGGCATTGCTGGCAATACTCCACAGAGAGAAAGCCCAAGTAGATACCTCACCTCCTGCCTCCTGCCCAGCTAACGTGGCACAGGACAGCAGGCACTAGTCCACTTATCCTGCTTGACCTATTGAAAAATATGGTTTGTGTGCTTATCCATGGGCCCTGGCATGTGTGAAGTAACATGTCAAGGGAAGACTCCTGTTGGAAGCAGAAAAAAATGCTAGGCCTCTTTTGAACCTTATAGATAAAAGCAACCACCCAACTGAAAGCAGAATGAGTAGCAGCCTTTCTGAAGGATTTCCTGTGAGAAGAGAGAAACCGAGGGATCCCAGCTTTGTTTACAGCCACATCACAAAATAGATTCCTTCAGAGAAGCAGCAAATCTGAGGCAAGTCTCCTAGATGCCTGCACATGGAAAACAGAATGAAGCTTTCTCTTTCCTTGCGAGGTGGCCCCCTGTGTGATTGCAGCTGGCTTCTTGCAGTGTCCACAGCTTTTCCAGCTGAAGAGCTGTGAATTTCCACCAAATTGGCAAGCCCCAAATTTTACTGTTGGCTGCTGACAAATCCTCCATCAGCTCTGGAACTTCACTAGTGTTTTACTGGATTTTCACCCACAGAGTCAGATGGGTACAGTCTGTGTGCTTCTGCTGATGTAAATGGTTTTATACTCGTTGACATTTGGAATGAAATGATGCACCAGCAAACTCAGACAATGTGCAAAACTTGGCACAGATAGCTCAGAAAGGTCTGACATGGCTGCATCTACAAGCACTGATGGACAAGCCCTGAATTACTTTTAAAACATTCTACAGATAAACAAGATCAACAATAGTCAAACACAATTTATAGAGGGTGTTTTTTTTTTAATAGGGTAGCTGGAAGAGGAGGAAACTCAGCCTACCAGACACACAGATGATAATCAGCTACACAAGGAAGAAGGATTCAGGTTTTTTTGTCTATTCTTAGGTATTAGATCATGCTGACTTTCCTACAATAAATGCTTCATGCACATGGCAACCAAAAAGAGAGAGCATGAGAGCAGTCAATGGGGTCTATTTCTAGCTTTAAGGCTAGACCACTATCCTAGCCAAGTCAATTAACTAGTAGGGCAGACTAGTCCACCCAGATGTAAAATGAGACTATAATATTAACCTTGATTTGTGCTCCATGGAGAGGAGACAAATACTCCCTAAATATAATTGAGGGAGCCTTTTTGCCTTGACACATCATCAAAAAATAAGACAAAAGCTGTATATTTCACTTGGGAAACAGTGGAGAAGGGAGAAAGGAACTTCGTTTACCTCTGGATGGCCCTTCTCAAGTCACAGTACCCCAAACAATCCCAGCAAACATGCTCTGCAACTCTGGGACATGATCTCACACTGCTGAGTGCTCCCAAGCTCAGGCAGCCTGACATAAGCAATGGGAAAAAACCCTGAGCAGACACAGAGCAGAAAGAGAGGAAGTGTCACCCATCTGCTCACTCTTTCGGGTCGAAAAGCACATTGTCTGACCTCTGGCACAATACAGACTATGATGTCTAAGAAACTCAAACTCCATACTGCCCAGCAGAGACACCTTTTTGCAGCAACAAAGACAGATGTGCTTTCTGATGACAAAGACCAGCTCTTAGCCTTCAGGCAGTCAGGTGTATCATTACCCCAGTTAAAGAGCTTGCTCTCACCTCAGGGTCTACTTCTTTTGCCAAAGAACTGCACAAGTGGCACTCTGTATTTACAAAACACTTCCCTCAGGTGGCCTATCTGACACCAAACAGCAGCTGCTTTACAGTCCACGCAGCAAATATGGTCATTTGAGGGTTCCAGGTGGGTCATGGCTTGGCCATACAGCAAGCAGCTGCATTCATGAAGGGAATGTTTCAAACGTTTTGCTTATGACACCTCGGTGCTTTCTCTCTAATTCTGCCTCCTCTCCTTCTGCTTCACTGCCTTTACCTGGAGGTAAGTATCAGTACCAGACATAACCAACTCACAAACTTTCCAGAGTTGCAACCTATTGGTATCCCAAATAACTCACATGCTGGAGGCCAAAACAGAAAGCTCCTCTATCTGCCAAGCTCTAGAGAGATGACTACATCCACCCCATTCCTGCAGGACTCAACAGTTTACCCACCTCAGTTCATCAGCTGCCAAGGTGTTTAGCATGGATAAGGCTTATAGGAGTTCAAGCTGGCTCTGTTCACTGGGGTGCCTTGCATACCTAAGTGCAAGTGTGTATGCTTTCATACCTTGTACAGTTTGCTGCAGGATATGCTCAGAAGCTTGGGTAGGTGTTATAAAGCCCTTTATGACACCCTGCATTAGGCATGGTTTCAGAACTTGAATTCTATGCTTGTCTTTCTTGTTGAAGTACAGTAGAGACCTTCCAGACTCTACAGTGTTATGATTTTCATAGCACTTTGTACTGCAGTGAGACACACAGAAAGCTCACAGACGAGAGGAACAGCAGGTTGTCATGTCTTTAGATGTACTGAACAACGGCAGCTCTTTCCACTAAATCAACGTGGCTTGCAGATCTTCCCAAGATCAGATTTTACCAAGTCTGCAACTCTAACAGCCTCTCTTTGCTACATTTCAGATTGGAGTTCAGTACCAAAAGACTTACACAGCAGCCTGGAAACTGAAGCACCAGCAAACACAGAATAGGTCAGTGCCATTGTCCTTGTCTGTGACCGAGATTCTCTTCCGTAGAAAACAAGCTGGGGTTGCAGTGCACATCACAAGTATATTCCAGAGAGAGAGCACAAATGCACAAAAGAGCAATGCAGAGTTTGCAGCTGATTTAGCACAGCTCAGGAAAGAATAAAAAAAACTGGGCTGCACAGCTTTGCCAAGTCACATTAGGTGAATCAGTGGCCTCATCAGTCATGCCATGAGTCCAGCATCTCACATGCAGCCTCAACCCTCTCTCCGCTTAAGCTAGGAAAGAGTAAACCATGTCCTGTATAAAGTGCTGCTAGCAATATTTATCCCACTGGCTATACTGAATAATGTGCAAGGTCAGTACAGTGAGACACATACAAATACATCTTGGAACAAATGAAAGGAAGGGTTGGATGTTCTTTTCTGGTATACTAGGCAGTATGAATTTTAATCCCAGGATTCATAAACTTTCCAAAGCCAACTGTTTAAACTGATGGTCCTCAGGTTCTGCTTTTTTTTTTCCCTCCCCTAATGTCATGTTTTGCTCCATTTTAATATATCCCCTCTAATTTCCTTCACAGCTAAGTATTGGTCAGAAAAAAGATGGTAGAAATTTCCCTTACACTAGCTGTTATAGGATCTACTGTGGATTTTAAAATAGAATAGAGTTGCGGCCTGCATTCCAAAAAATCTCCAGTGAACCATGTGAAGAGCATTGTTTGGGAGCAATTGGAGAGATAACTGCACTCCTGATTTAACTGATTTATTATCCTCAGTGTACAAAACAAGTAGCTGCTGCAGTAACATCATTACAGTGGGAGTAGTGAAAAGAACAAGAACACAACACAAAACAGAAAGCCTAATCTACATTTCTGATACAAGCTGTTTAGCAGCTTCAGCTGTACAACTGTGGGAACCAGTGGTACAAATTCATGGACTCTGGCCCCATGAAAACTCATTTTTTGTACAGTGTGCAAACACATAAAGCAAAATAAATAATATTACACTAGGTAGGGTATTTCATTAAGATTAGAGAGCTCAAAAAACAGAGCTACCAAGGGGCTCATAGTTGTGCAGACATTCCTCTTCCTCCTATTTTATTCAATTTCACTTAATTTCTCTTGCTTCTTCACAAAACCATATTGGTTCCCTCTGATGTTACAGCTCTGCTTATAGATTGTTGGGTTTTTTGTGTGTGAAAGGGTTTTGAGGGAGGATCAGACAAACAGAGACAATCTTCTTTACTTTATAAAACACTTGAGCACCCACCAGAGCTGAAAAGACCTTGGTCCAATGCAAACCACAATAAAGTACAGCAAGATGGTCCAGCAACAAAAAGAAAATGAAAACAAGTGGCCAGTGGAGGTAGCTACACAAACGAGCCACTTGCAAAATATTATGGCAGAACGGGCAGTTTAAGAGTGACAGTTTAATATTCTTCTCCTTATTTGAAGTTTTCCTTAAGCTAAAGTAACTTAACAGGACTGAAATTACAGAAGCTGCCTTCTGTCCAGTATATGTCTCTGCACCTTGGCCTGAAAATTCAGTCTTACAAGGAGACAGTTTAATGATCTACTATTCTCAAAAGGTCTTACTCCTGACTAGTCAAGCTCTGGTCATGAAGCCATCAGTCACAGCTCCATTGGTGGTAAATGCAGCTCCAAGAAGCCTTTAGGGCTGCTGAAATCATCTGGCAGGCTTGGTGCAGGCAAACTTAGGTTGGCATGAGGCAGTTGACTTGCAGCACCAGAAATGCACAGACTGAAGGCAGTTGTCTGAAGGCAGTTGCTCTCAGACTGCATTGCCTCAATAAAAACCCAAACAGGCTACCCAGCATGGAGCAGAGGGAAAAGCACCATAATTTCCACACGTGCAGAAGGGGATAGAAGAAGAGAGAAAGGACTAACTTTTGTGGGGTTTTTTAGAATGAATTTTTAAGAATTAATTATTTGTATGTTACCTTGATTTCATATCAACTTTAGAAGCTGGGGTCCAGTACAGTAAAGCTCAAGGTGGGAAGAAGAAACCATGTTATTTGCAAAGCTGCACAGATGTTCTCCTTTCCCTGTTCACCTGTTCAACAAGCACTTAGCTTTTTGTTTTGTAAATGTTGCTTCACAACACCTGAACACTATGAAACCTCCCAACCAAGGCTGAAACAGTATGAAACTTTCCAAGGCTGCTTTTGGGAAGGGCCAGGATAGAGCTTTTGGCCTGATGTCCTGTAGGCTAAAATAAATCCAAAGAGTAAGCTAACATAACTCCTGAACAGAAGTAATCAGAAACCAGATTTTCCCTTTTAGATAAGACTTCTGAAATAAATACAAAACCGGATATGCATTTAAGTCTGGGGAAACCTAACAAGTCTGGAGAGGTGTCTCTGCAGGTCTCTCAGCCTGCCTTTGAGCTGAGGAGCAAGAGAGCAGGAGCTGCCTGACCTGTCAAGGAACTCAACTTGTGGCCAGGGCTCTGAGAGCTCCTCAGCTCTCCCCTGCCACCAGCCTGTCAGGCAGACTGCCAAGGAGCTGGGAGGGAAGGAAACTGGGGAGGTTTTTAACAGAAAAAACATCCCGCTGGAAAATTTCTGACCCACTCTAATAATGGGCCTACTCTGAGAGTCAGTTGTGATGCTGGCATGAGGTAGGGTGACCCACAGCATTTTCTGTTTAGTTATTGGCTTCCTATATAAATTTCTCTCTATACCAGACACATGGCATCAACTGAAGGATGTTCATAAATCCTTTCAAACCTCTCCCCAGCAAACGACATTGCTTTTCCCAAGAATGATGGCAACTGTTAACTGGCACTATTCAGAAGGTAACATTTTCTTTGGTAAGGTCTTTCCTGCTTTAGGCAACCACATGTGCTTTTGGCAGTGCCTCTAGACAAGCCTTGTTGGCAGCGTACAGGATATGCCTCGCTCGGAAAGACTGCATGCAAAAACAGCTCACTTTCCAGTTCCAATTCCAAGGTTTTGTAAACTTGGCAAGGCTGACAACATAATCTGGCTTGACTGCAGGAATAACTGATGCCTGATAGGTAGCATCCCAGGAAGCTGCCTGAGCTGCCCATGCACATGCAGTTACTCTACAAAAGGAGACCTTTTCAGCCTCACTCCCTGAGGACTAACAGTTGACCAGCCTACATACCGTTCGTTGTTCAGGGTCATTCTTGGAGGGTCAAGGTTGGGGTTCTCCATAGACTCCATTTGAGGACAGCGTAGGAAGTAGTAGAGGGTGTGGAGAGCATCAGGGGACCAGGAGATAGGCTGTTGCTGCCGGGTTTGCCGAATGGGGCTCATTCCTGGGCGGATGGTGTTCAAGCACTGCATGTGGTGCATTGCTCGTGACACCAGATCACCTGTACAATGAGAAAGAATGCAAAAGCACCTCTTTACTATTAGTCCACAGTCCTCTCCTGTACACTTTTTCAACTAAATAAAATCTCTTCCAGCTAGGAAAAAAGTTTTTTGTGCACACACTTGCTTTTCTTCCACAAAGGCATAAGCTGTCCTCAAGCAGCCATTCTGCAGGTTGTTTTATTGGAAATTTACTTTTCTTTCAAATGACAAGTTGTTACTTAGAAAACTTAGAATGAACGTTCTTCCAGTCACCACACACTCAGAACAACAGCTTTACAGTCATTTTCCCACCCAGTTTTATAGCTGTTTTTCTAACCATGTAGATCAGTTTCTAGCCTGCCCACCAAAATTACTGATATCTTTGTAAAATGTCCACTGCCCAGCCTGGGAGTGTAGCTTTCACAAGGTGAAGCCAGTAAACACCAGTGCAAACACTTCATTCTCATCACTGGGATCACCACTTCATTATGAGATTGTCCCATTTCTTTCAACTGGCTTCTGACGTTCCACCCTCCCACTCAGGCACTGGTGGCAAATGAATGATGTTCAATATAGAAATCCCTTTTCTTAGGGGTTTTCTTCCCTCATTCCCACTTGAGCAGGTTTCTCCAGAATAACAACACTTGACTCTCTTCT
Organism: Chaetura pelagica; assembly: GCF_000747805.2. Lineage (NCBI taxonomy): Eukaryota > Metazoa > Chordata > Aves > Apodiformes > Apodidae > Chaetura > Chaetura pelagica. The sequence continues at coordinate 2,175,271 of NW_009952259.1, forward strand.
TAGAAAGCCAATCTTTGTGATTGTCTCAAGCTTGCCAGGAATTTGCCTCTGAGGCTTGCAAGAAGCTCAATCCAGGCGCTTTCTGAGCTTTCAGTTCTTCTGGTTTTTGAACCTGAGCCAACCTGCCTCTATATCAGTGTCCTGGTGGAGATGAGAAGGCCTGGAAGAAGGCAACCTGTATCACACAGTTTCTTTTCAGAAAGGGTTTCAAGACTGCAGCTTTTTAATAAGTTCACAGCACAATGACCCCAGGACAGCAGATATGCATCACATAAAGCTGGTCTTGTGCAATAAGCTTGCTTTGGGCACACCCTGTTTACCCTCCTTTTATTGTGGTGCATTACAAACTCTCAAGAGCCTCGCAGTAAAAGCTTCAGACACTACATCTCTGAGCAGCGTGACAACCATACCAGTGAGCTGAATGATTACTATAGATTACTATACATAGCTAGGATCTGTTTTTTCCTTGGAAGAATCCTCTGTTGCTTTATGTTTTACAGTCCCCTAAAACTCTCACAGGAAACATTACTCTATTGTGTCATACTCTTACAATACTGGGAAAGGATGGAACTGAAATAGTCGCCCCATCTCAAAGCTGGTTCCTGAGAAAGCGCCCTGAACTTAGACATGCTACATATGAATTGAGTCACACCTCCCTCTGAATTCTTAGGAAGTTATTATTTGTTCATTTATATCTAACAGCAACACACTGAATTTGCCAAACAACCTCCAGCTGAATCCATGGGGTTCTAGTGTTACACAGGTTAGGGAGGAACCCTTGCAAAGCTCCTGTATGTCTAAACATGACAATGTTATTAGTGGTTCAGATTGACAGAGTATTAAAAAATGCCAGTTTGTGATATAAAGCTGTGTCACTCATTTGTTACACAGCACAGTTTAAGGACCCACTTCAGAATGGAAAAAACACCTTTTAACATCTCTGCCTTTCCACTTCACTAGCTACTGACTATCCAGGATCTGAACGCTTTAGGAGAACATCATTAATCCTCTAGTGTTGATACTAACAGAGAAGCCTCCACAGTTACAGCAGAAATGCATCTGGAATTCAAATTTTCAACTCAGAATAACGTTCCTTCTCCTTTGCACACTCACTCTCTTTATTTTTCTGGCAACATGCAGCAACATTTTTAAAAAAAAAAGAAAAAAAGTAGGCAACTGTATCAGGAGATCTATTCACTAGATGTAATGACCAAGTTGGCCCAAGCAGGGATGAGGGAAGAGAGAGAGGAAGCTGTATTCAATCTTAGGCCCATGCTACAAATGTTCTCTTGTGTTCCAGGATAAATAGAGGTGTGTTAAAGGAATTTCAAAACCTCAAATTAAGGCAGGTTGCAAAATAAATGGTGAAACCCGCAAACTCCTTGCTGGCCCTGACATTCATTAGCATTCAGGTGGTGGAGACTAAGAAAGCGATGCCAGCAGAAATGTTGCAAGGGAAAAGTAGACTGGGAAAACACAAATCATTTTTGTTTACTTTAAAGGGGCTTTGTGAGTAGTTTAGGAATGGAACATTTCAGTTGGTTAGCATTAAAAAAGAAGGTTTTGAACAAGTTTTTGTTACCAAAGTGCTCTCAGATATTTTTTTTTTCTCTGCTTTTTGGTTTTTAAGTAACCAAAAAGCTTTCCCTTTAATATCCTGCACCCTTGACATTTCCACTGCACAAACACTACCAAAGAGAACCCTCTGCTGTCTGAGGGAGGTGCCTCTGCTGCATTCTACAGAGGCATAAGAAAGCTTCCAGAGGCACCTAAGCAAAAGCATCCATCTTTTGGCACTAACACCACTACCAAAAGGCGAGAAAAACCACATCTTATCCACCCCCAAGGTGAATTAAATATGAAGTAGTCTAATAAAACAACGTGATTTTCATAAACAACACCACAAGACAATTAAATCTTACACAACGTTAGCCAGACGCTGCTCACACTGTCAACAAGGGCAACACTCCCACTGACCTCAATAGCAAAGGGACTGGCTCTCCTGCTTCACTGCAGGAAACCCCTGTTCCATCACATCCAAAACTTACTCAGTTCAGAGATGCTTCCAACGCACGTTGCCAACAGAGACTGCTCTAGAGTTCGGAGCTCCAGCTGGGCATAAGCATCAGCCCGACCATCACTGCACATGGAGCCATCGTTGTATGGGCTGAAGTAGGCAGGCAGGGACAGCACACCTGGGGAGGAAAGCAGACAACAGTCCTGTCACAAGTGACCTGACAGCAGCAGAAAAGCAAGTCTCTCTACTCTCAGGAACAATATGGAACTTGAACGCATTGGCACCTTTCATGGGGGACTTGAAGACTTTTGAACAGTTCAAATAAAATCAAACAGTGCTGTAAATACTGTTTTGCTGAAACATGAAACTAGGCCTCTAGGGAGTAAAGCTGGATGTTTCTACAGCCTTTAAAAGCTAGAAACAAATTGCAGTAGAGATAAAACTACATGAAACGCTTTAGAGGAGTCTCTAATATTGTTTATACAACAACTCAGCTGTGCACACACAGCTTGCTTTTGAACAGCTGTATGCAGATCCTTAGATTTTTAGAGGTGTGGAAGATAACCTCAAGCCCATCTAAGGTAAATGGCTGTTGCAATCTTTGCAACCCTGAAAACAAAACCATGGGCTATGCCAGTTCTTTGAACCTGCCTGCAGTTTCAAATGTGCAGACTGTGGTTTCTACATGTGCAAACCTTTGGATGTGCCAAACTACACCCACAAGTTTTGAAGTTGACTGTTATTTTCATCTCTATAAATGACCCCTGTATGAGAGAGAGAGATTAGAAAGGTAATTATATTGCACACACGCATTGACCACACACATACTCCTGCCATTTTCTTGCACATATAGGCATTAATCACAGAATCATGGAATGGTTTGGGTTGGAGGGGACCTTAAAGATCATCTAGTTCCAACCTCCCTGAATGGGGGGTGCGACTAGGTCGGTGGATGTGGAACATGCATTTGCAGCAACTGAACAGAACAAAGAATTTGCAAGCAGTCTTGTGTAGTTGTTATTAGGACCCTATCCCACTTTGTGTATATCCCTACAACTCGTTTGCATTGCTGGCAAATTAGAGACCATGTGGGTGAATTGTCTGGGAATGGTAGCAAAGCCTGGGGATGCTACAAAAAGAAACTGATGTAGGTGGTCTCTAAAAGGGGCACCTCATCCAGCTCCTCGCAGTCATCCTTTTCCCTCATTATCTTTAGTCAAGCATGGCAGATCTGCAGCCACCATACAAGTCAGTGCAATATAGAGATCCAAAAATATACAGCCTCCCCTGCTTTCCTCCCAAAAATCCCTTAGTTGAGTAGTTTCTCTCAAAATTAGTGAGCTGAGCTTTGTTGCTCTTTGGCCACATGATTGCTCTGTGTGGCACAGAAGGAAGGGTGGGAACATGACCTCCAGAGCCAATGTGAGGTGGGGAGCATGGATACATGACAGAGGCTGAGGTAGGTGAGCAGGTCTGCCTCCTCTAGTGGCACCTTGAGTGGACCTAACAAATCCTGGCATGACACTGCATGCACAGTGCAGATGGACTCCAAAAAGCCTTCTGCAGTCCACTCAATGTTCTTATACCATTGTTGCCACCATATTTTCAGTTGTGTTCATCTGCTAACATATTTTAAATTATAAATCCATCCCACAATTTCAGTGGCATATCCCAGCCATGATGACAGATGAGGACACTTCCAGCCACGACTGACCATGTTCTTTACCCTTGCTGTATCCTGTATTTTTGATGTATTCAACTTTGCTGCATGCAGAGCCATACCACTGTATTTCAACTTAGACCCATGTTTCCTTCCCACCCTCACCTTCTGACCCGGGTTCTGTCTTAGAAGGGGAGATACTTTACTTCTATTGCAGTGACCTCCTGTCATGTAGGTGCTGTGTATTCTTGTCAAACAAAACCCCACCAGCTGAACAGCAGTGCATTGTGCAAGGGCTTTGTTTCTTTGTCTTGATGTTTTCTTTTGAAATTTTACACTGAATTGATCTCTCCTACCCTTTTCACATCCTCTTTGCATCCTGCTTGGTGGTCAAGCCAAGGGCTGCATCAAAAACTTCCTGGATATTTGGAGGATAAGGGAAGGATTTATTGTGCTTCTTCACTGTACATCACTGTTAGTTAATGGAGAAAACTCTGCCAATGCCCTCTGTAACCTGAATAATTAGGAAGTAAAGGCTTTAAGAGCTAACCAAAGTGATGCATGCAAACTAGAAGAGCTTGCTTGAAATACACTGCAGCCTCCTATACAGAGCCCTAAGCCACTTCCTTTTCCATGTTAAAGCTATGAAAGGATGTTTTAAGACATATGGATTGAATTTATGGCAGAGGGAAAATGAAAATAGACCTATTTGTCAAAAGTTTCAAATAGAGGCATATAATTCTACAGAGGCAAAACCAGAAACTAGCAGTTACATTACTTAGGCAGGCAGAGAGGGGGGGGGAGAAAAGGGGTACATTTCCTCTGCCAGCCCGTTCCAGTTGGTTCTGTTTTCTAACAAGGAATTAAAAACAAAGACTTATAGAATTATTTAAGTTGGCTCACAAATGAAACAACATTTTCTCAGTTTTTCAGTTAACAGCTTGCCAGGTGCTGTGGGTTAGAGGGAACAGGGATGATTTATTTACTTCTGGAAAAATTACTCATGCCAGATAGTTGCGGACAAGATTCATGTTCTCATCAGCCTTGGTAGAGCTGAGGAATATCCCTGATGTATGGGAGAGAAATAAGGAAGTTACTGAGACTCTGGCCATGTGCCAAAGCCCGATGATGCCACTGGGGATTTCTCCCTGGGATGGAAATGGGGCGTGATTCAGGCCCTCACTACAAAAAGTTTCATGAAGACTCCCCATATCTGGCAGGTCTCGATAGGTATAAGCAGGCCTAGGTATGAGAAAACACACCTCTTGATGCTGCTCTTGGGTCAGTGACTGAATGGGCAGTAAAGTATATATGTGCCCCACAATTATTATAATTTTCTCTTCAGTATGTTTCCAGCATATCCACAGGGTTGGAAAAGAATCATCTTTGCTCTTCAGATCAGTAATTCAGCCACAAGGACATCCGCAGTCAAGCTTTGCCCACTTGTATAAGTAGGAACAGGACTTAGTCTTTAATACCAATTAAAAGCATCTTGTTTGATAACAACACAACTGCATTGTGATTCCTGCTTGTACCCCAGATGGTGGTACCTGCTCTCCTCCTACCCAAATCAAGAACTTTACAGTCAAAATGTGTTATACTCATATAAACCATAAAGGCAACTTCTATTCACATGTCTGGATTTTTGTATTTGTGGCAACACTGCTTTTAATCATAGCTAGCTAAATAAACAAAACTGAAATAAATCAATCCATGTCAAAACACTCTCTTTGAAATCACCTTAAAACTGCCAATTTATTTCCTGACATTCAAGAACGTGTTTTCCCCACAGAACAGCAATGTGAAACAGCACATAATTACCACACAGGAACGAACCATTCAGGCATGCACACCACTGTTCTTACAATGCTTCCTCTGATGTGGGCTCCCTTGTGTTTCCTACACATCCCTGGCTGTATCCTGGCATTCTGGTCACAGTTTTTTTCATTTTTATTTTTTAATTAGCCAAGATTTTAACTATGGGAACCAAACCCAGGTGAAATTAGTGAGAGCCTATTAATTTGAGCGTGGCTTAAATCAGGCCTCAAGAGCACGAGGAACTAAGTCACCTCTCTAAAATGCCATGAGGCAACACCCTGTAGCAGCCCAATAGAAAGCATGTTTGTAGTACTGTGATTAAGGCACAGCTGACTAGCAATTTGTTTCTGATATTTCCACAGCCTTTGAAATAGCAGCTGGAAATAAAGGCATATTTATTCTACCTCAGTTAATTTATGAAACCTGTTCATGGGTACTGGCTGCCAATGATCTTAAAAGGCAGCCACGACTGGGTGAAATTCCAGTTAGGCAGTTCCTTAAACGCAAATTATTCTGCTTGCCTCAAGATCTTGAAATTGTTGTCTGTAATTTCACGCTTTTTAATAGAAACTGAAAATGTTTCCACAGCCTGAGCTAGGTCCAGGGAAAAGTCTGCTCACACTCTTGGACATCTTTATGCTTTAAGAAGTAAAGCAGTTCTGCTGCGAGCTATGGCTAGAAGGTGGTTCCTCCCATGAGCAGGGCTGTGCAAAACACTGTGTGGTTTCCTCAAGCTGGGCAATCAGAACAGTCCTCAAGGCAAGGCAACTTCTGGAAGGAATCATGGGTCCATCTCTGAATGTCTTCTGGTAATTCAGAGGCCGGCATCAAGTTCTGCTCTTTTGATATCAAGGTATAAGCAAACATACACTTCTACCTGGATTTTATTTTAAGATTTTAATGTTTAAAATCCATATTTCAAATACTTTTTAAAGTACCCAACTTATCTTCAAACGTCATTCCCTTTGCACATTATACTAATGAAAAAGGAGCAGCCATCATTTTTACCTCACTGTAATGATTTCTCTGTGCTCTCTACTTTCATCTAAATCCTTCATGTTGGGAGACAACTTCCTAGTGATTAACTCATCAGCCATTTGATGACTTTCAAACACTTACATGATGTCTGGAGGTTAAGATGGGGCCACTCACGAATGGCAAAGGGCCAAGGAGACTTGTCTGGGAAGTACTTGAATTTGCTTGTCTGGGATTCCTCATGGAAATTGCCCAGGATACTAACTCTCTTATTTCACAAATGCACTGGCTGTATTCATGCCAGGTTAGGCAAAGAATGAGGAATACAATTAGGACAAGGGTATATACTAGAAACTAATGACACTGAAAAAAATGCTTTTTTTTTTTTTTCTTTTTTTTTTCCTAATAAACCTAGTAAAATCTATGAGACAATATAATCTGTATTGATTTCTCCCTTTAGCCAGACAAAAATAGGTTCTCTGGGCCAGGATTGTCTCTGTGTCTTGTGTTTGCATTGTACCTAAAGGAGTGGCCATTGTTACTTACCACTACCATAAATTCCAATGAGCACAAAAGGAAACAAGTATCTCTTGGGCAAAACTGACCAGAAGCAAAAGCCCTCAAGATAATTTGGGAATGTAAGCATACATTAGAAATTGTTTCTAAAATCCCCCAGTACTGCAAAAAGCCACTTATGTGAAATCAAAACTGCTGTAAATATGCTACAAAAATGTACTAGGAAACCAAGGAAGAAAAACTATCTTCAGTCTCCAGCATCAGCATACTTCTGCAATGCTTGGCTTGTGATAAACTTCATAAGAAACATTCTGTGAGGTGTGAATGATAGCTGATCCCAAGGAACTGAGTTGTGATTTGGAAGGCCAAAATTTTGAAGGGAGATGGTGATGACCTGACTATGCTGAAGTGAACAGCCCAATCCCTCTGATTTCAATGGACCTGGTAAAAACCACATCAACTGCAATTACAGTTCCCACATGGGGATCTGGCAGTGACATCAAAATAGCTGTCACCTTGCACAAAGTCCTGTAATTCTTCATAGCAAGGAGCATTCAAAACTCTCCTTGTTTTTTTTGTTTCCCATCCTACCAAGCAACACAATGTCATGAGGGTCCCACTTGCCAATCAATTCACTATCTAAAATTAATGCCAGTTTCTGGAGTTGTTTTCTTCTTGCTGAACTACCACTGCTAGGAAAGCTCAACACTCCTTTGTTTTATGAAATGAGAGAGGATCATTCTGACAGAATATAAACAAACATTCCCCATCTCTCCAAAACCAGGCAACCAAAGTGTTTCTGATAGACCTCACTCAAATCTAAACACATCAGGCTCTATAATTAAATACAGTCATGCTATAGATTGTGAGAAAGACTTGTGATCAGGAAACAATGCATATAATTGCTAACATATAGGAAAATAATGTGGCTTTTGCTGTAAAGCAAGGAGGCATCTCTTTCAGTTTGTCTTTGTCAGCAGTAAGAAAAATCAAACAGTTGCTTGTATCTGCAGTCACATTAAACAGTAATTCTGTAATTGAACACAGGAGGAAAAGTAGAAGAGGGAGGAGCTTCAAGCAGAGAGAAAAGATCTTTAAATCTTCTGCAAGTTCTCAACTGAATCTCTCCATCAAAGGGCTGCTATCCTAATCAGACACTCCTGGACAGATCTGTTTGATTCACATAGTTCACGTGGACTTCCTGCTCTTGGTCCAACTGCTTGTAGAGACAATGTCCCCTTCCAGTTATTGAAGTGCAGTTTGCCTGGACTTCAGGAATGTTATCAGAGATGCATTATCTCGAAGCATGTAGTCTGGTCCTTCATGTAGCTCACTGTTAGCAGGTACTACTCAACCGAAGCATCACAACATCCCAAAAGAGAGTTTTAAAGCACTTTCAAAATCTACTACCCCTTTTCTGGGCTGCAGGTCACTGCAGCACCTCGTGGCCCAAAAGGACAGCTTCTGCAACGTGATGGAGCTGTCACACTACCCTCTGTCTGCACCACCACAGATGGGGCACACTCAAATGCTTCCTTACTCCCCAGTAACTAACTGTGCCTTGCCCAGTCTTCATCCCACACTTGGAAATGTTTGACATACTTTGCCTCACTTTCACTAAGAAAATAGTGGAATTGGGCTGGAAGTTGAAGGGGAGAAGCTAGGAATTATGTTTAAGAACTATTATATCTTAATCCAGCTGTGATATACACAATTGCAAATTACTATAAATGTAAGAGAAAGGCCTTGGTTTTGTACCCACTCAGTATTTACTGAGTCATTAACCCCACTTCCACATCCCTATGGTCTTTTGGGCAACCACTACCCTGGCTTGGCTCCAAGGACTTAATTGAGTATAAGTTTAAGGGAACACATCCTTGGCTTGTATTTTAATGACTGCCAAATGACATAGCAAATTTTGTCTTAAGCAGCAGCATACTTTGTAAGATTAAAGGTATCAGTGCTTTTAGAAGATGGTTATTGTCCTCATTTTCATCTCCTAGATGGAGAAACATAGACAAAAGAAGGAGAAGCAACCACAAAGCTTGTACATCAGGATCTTTGTAGAGTACACATCTCCCAGTTCAGAATCTCTATGCCATTAGACTTTGTCTGTATAGAACTGGCCAACATGGAACCAATGCTCTCACAGCCTGGATCCAGAGATCTGAAATAAATGGCAGGACTGCAAGGCTGTAGTCTAGGTTTGCAGAGCTATGTTGCCTATTTTATGTCACAATAAAAGAAATTAGAGAATATGATCTGTAAATATAAACTGTAAACACCTTCTAATACTGTGACTATAACTACTTTTGAACAGGAGTGTGTGTGCCAGCTTGACAACAAGTACATCCCTAAAACTAGGCTGATCCATTACAATTTTGCACACATGGCTTTCAAGGCACTGGATCTTCTATACGGGGTGCAAGGACAGGCCAAGTCCCACACTAGACTGGTAGGTTGAGAGATAAAACCACCTACGTTTCTAGGACTCTTATTTTCAGGATCCAGTAAGGCCCATTAAGGAGTAAACCCCAGATATATCAATGGCAAAAGCAATGAGAAAGTTTTATGACACATGGTATAAATAGACTATGAACACTGTGAAAGAAATACAAAACCAGAATCCTGTGCCAATAAATTATTCTGAGTCCAACAGACAGAAGATGTAGCAGGAACTAGTAGTGTAAATCGCAACCAGTTTACTTAATCTCAGTGTCCCAGATGACTTATCTGGAAAATGGGGATATTGCTTCATTCCCATTAAGGACAGTCTGACAGAAGCAGTGTTCTTGCTTCATTTCTCATTCTCAACTTACTCCTTCATGCTACTCAACACCTCAGCAGTGTCCCCATTTCCTTTATGTGTCAACAGTGCATTCTTTTGTCCCTCAGCAACAGTTCATCTTTCTTTTACAAAGCCCTTTTACCTTGAACAAGCCCAAAGGTCTCCAAGGCAGAGCTACTTCTGAGATGAAAGGACTCAACTGTTACAATTCCACCTCAGAAGAGCTTATGGTACAAGAAGAGGAGCTTATGATACAAGCTCTACCCAACTGAGAGGTTAAGAAAGGCAAAATTAATTTGAGCCTAATATTGATTCTGATGTGGGTACAATATTGGGATAGTTACTTTGACAAATAAAACAAACATAATAAATTATAAAGAAACAATATTTATATACACACACAATAAACAATGTGTTAAAGTTTAAAAACAAACCTTATTAAGAAAGAGAGAGATACAAAAGGCAAACAATGTCAACTCCAGAAACTTGAAGTCCTTTAGCAGCATTACTGTGGGGACTACAAAGTTTAGGGAGAAAGGTTTTTATCACTTTCCCTGTTCCCTTGGAATTCTTTAGAAGTCTCCAATTTAGGTGTTTTTACAGTAAAACTAGTTTCATTTGCAGTGCAGCAACTGCAGGCACAAGCACAAGTTAGAGCCCTCATACCCTCTACAATACCCTCTTCTAATCCCTTCCTTATTGTTCACTGTCCTTCCTGAAATATGGTCTTTGAATCGTGCCCAGCTCTCCAGATGTGGTCTGACTAAGCTCTTTGTACACGCCATAATGACCTCTCTTTACTTGCCTTCAATTCTTCTATTTATACATCCCATGATCTGTATGCTTGCCAAACACAAAGAGGATAGTAAATTTATATCCTCTGTCACTCCCAGTTCCTTTTCTTAGGGAATGCTGAGATGTAGAATCAGACCAGAGCAGTACTCCAGAATAATCCCATACAATCCCTTGAGCTATTCCAGAACAATCTTTTCCAAGAGTTTACTCTACATGACCCCTCTGCCTATCAACTTCTTTGCACAGGTGAGCCCTTGGCCTGATAAAATCTACCCTGATTGGACTCTCCTGGCTGTAGTAAACATGTCATTAAACCAGAATTTTAAAAACTGTGGTCACTTAATAATAAACATTAAGACTGCAATTACACCCATGAATGACTTAAAATATTAGGGCATCCCAAGAGCTGTTTATTGTATGCTTACTTTAAAAAAGCCATGAGGAAATAAGAACTCAGCAGTAACCAAACTACTTCAGAAGGACTGGTCTTTTTTAGACAACCCAAGGATTTTCTCCCTTAACTGTCAGCAGCACCAACCTTCTGATGCACAGCTGCACAGTTTGGATTTTGTTAGGGCGGAATATGCATCCATCACTCAATGTAAGATTGAAACTTTATCTAAGTGAAACACAGCACAGTCCTGAGCTCATGAAGTCTGACCTCAAGAGGGCAAGTTTTGGAGTCTCACTAGGATGATCACATGCACACCATGCCCGCAGACAAAAATAATTCAGGTTTTGAGTCATAGGCCAGACAGCACAAAACTCAAGGTGGGTGTAGCCTGGATAGTTCACAAGAAAAACAACAACACAGAATATTGTAGGTTTGATACCTGGGGTTTAATCTCTATTACTACTGCCAGTGTAGCTACAGTAAATTGCTCACAGCAGCATTTACATGCATGAGTAGTTCATGAATCACAAGCTTTGTCATTTTTACCCCAAAACTGCCTGGAGCCCAACATTAGTTTTACTGAGTGTGAGGTTTTGGGACAAGTATAAACACAAACATCGAACCTACAGATAACAATGTTGGTGTCTGACCTGCCACTAGACAGGGTTTACTGTCTATGAGTACCTCAGAACAGAAATTATTTCTCTTTTAATTTTTATTTCCTCAAACACACCCTTGGAAGAATTCGGCAGGTTTTTTTCCTCCACAATACAGCCAATTGGTAATGACAGCATTTTGCAACTTTCTGCTTCCTCACATCAAAGCATCCTGGAGATCTTGTCAACAATGACCAATTGTCTAGAGACTCAGAAGCTGAATTGAGGAATTCCACTTACTCACTAGCTGCTGAATTATGCCTCTACCTTTGCAAAACCTTAGCCTATTGCTCACACCATGTGTGGTCCTAAAGGACCATTTCATACCATCTACATTCATGCTAGGCTCTCTTCCATGATATGTGGCCACTTGCTCTGGCTTCTAGCACATCTTTTACTCTATACTTTGGTATCTGCATTCTTCTTTCTTGTCCCCCTTTCTGTTACTCACCATCATCATGCTTGCACTCTTCCTAGGATTCAGCCTTCCAAGGCTTAACACCAGTTACAAAAGAGTAGATACAATATCTGTATTTGAATGTACCCTTCAGGGGGAGCAAAACTACAAGAATTTGGCAAGATTTGGAAAGCTAGCAGAGAAAAAAAAACCCGACAACTCCACTACAAGGCTCTGGCCTGTCCTTCACATTGCACAAGTGCCAAATGCATTTCAAAGTCTCTTGGTTGTAGCCATTTATAGTTTGTATAAAAAGCATAACTTCTACACTTCCATTAGAGCCCTAAATATAACTGCCCTAAGCAAGTATTCCCTTTTCAAACAGTACCTCTTTGAATTTTGTTTTCAAAAGAGTGCTGTTGCCACTATATTATTTATAGACCTTTACATTAAGATGGAAATAGTTGGTCAGGAAACTACTTGGATTAATGGACCCCCAGCATTGCTTTATAACTGTAAATAGCTGAGAAAAAAACCCCAAAACAACACAGGTTGCCTGTATTCTTCTTCTAGAACAGCATATTTTTTTGCATAAGCATAAAAAACAGCAACATTTTACAGTGCTCAGACTGGATGGCTACAATTCTTTGAAGAATCTGAAAACACTACCACATGTTTCAGCTTTTTAACATGGCATCTGTATAGAGGATGATTTTTAAACAGGAAGAATATGTTGTGATATCTTTATTACACCCTGGCACCGTATCTGTAATGGATTCAGCTATTCAACCAAATTGATTTTGTCACTGTGCTATCTTCTTAAAGCTCTCTTGCGCGTGAGTTTCCAATTACACCATTTCATTGCACGCAATTATTGTCTTGACACTTGGAGCAATTATTTGTAGAGCTGACCTCCTTCAGGTGAGATGATGAAACAATGAGGAAAATCACCTTATGGCAGAAGTGAAAAGGGAAGTATTTTTCAAAGCAAGACAAGTTCTCTTTGCTTTAAAATACTGTGCAAACACAGGGACACTGAGAAGAGGAATAATACTGTGTAGATCAGAGAGCAAGCACATGTGAACAGATGAGCTTTAGCAAGAACACTGCCAGCACTCCAAATACCACAGTGGTTGTTCTCACAGGCAGTAAGCAGAAATAACATTGTGATTTTGTGGCACCTGCCATTTCTTCCAGAGAGATAACCAAAATAAATTTCTTTAAATGTTACGGAACTCTTACTGCTAACTGCAAAAGAAAGTGGCATTTCTTGCACTTTTTGCCAGAAGAGAAGCTTGGTCCTGTCCCCAACACTGCTGGAAATTCTGCAGGACTTGAGGGGTAGGAAACAAACTCCAGAGTGCCTACCTTCTTACCTGCAACCTGCTCTTCTAATAACTTCCAAAATCAGAAAGCCATTTATTTTTCAAGTAATCCTGGATGATACTTTGCTAAAATAACTTACCAGAGTCAGGGGTTATTCAAAGAGCAGGATCATAGCAACCTAATTACTAGAGAAGATGACCTGAGGAAGGACACAAACTGCACACAAAAAAAGCAGGTATCTTGCAAGCTTGTTCCTACATGTGAAGATCTTCCTATGGCAACATCTCACACACTGGTGGTGAAGATTACAGGGGATCTTCCTACAGGAAAATAATAGAAAACTAGCTCTCAGAGGAAGATCCTTTCATTGACTAAAAATAACAGAGCTGGAAAAGTTTTTAAAAATAAATGATCATAGCATTACCTTTGTCTATAAAAGTTCTGCAGTCATTAGGCTGTAAGATAAAATTAGTATTTTTTTATTTTGTTGGTTCTCTGCTGAATGCAAACTGTATTGCTCTACACTGCAATTCTCTCTCTGATGGCAACGTGCAGCATCTCTAGTGCTGTGCAGCAGAGCAGCACAGCATGGAAGTACTTGAAAAGCAAAGGTCCATACCACATAAATAATCCCATACCACATAAGTAATCACTTTTTGGATCCAGCTGTTTGTATGCAACCACTATAGTCTAGTAACACTAACAGCTTCAACTACTGCCAAGAAAAAATGTCTTAGAAAGCTTTTAAAATTTGTCACGGAGGAAAGCAAAAGCTAGAATGATGGCAGATGCAGATTTGGGGAGGCTCAACTATCTAAGAATTTTTTCCCCTCAAATGGCACTCTATTCCTTTCACCAAATTACTGAAGCATAAGAGACTGTTCTGTTAAAATAGGACAACCTGGTAAAGGCTAAAACTAGACTGCACTGCAGCTCTGTTTAGTGGACTTCAAAATGCAGATAGGAGTAAAGATTGGAATTGGAAATAGGACCTAACACTCGGATCTGAAACCCAGGTTCTCCACAATATAGACTTACTTGGAATTGAAATTGCACTTGAGACCCACCTTTTCCCCAAAGGAAATACAAAAGGAATATGGAAGGGAAAGGAGCACAGAGGAGACTCAGAGAAGCTGGAAATAGATACATGGAAGAAGTATGATGGGAAAGGAACAGGAAATAAACCCCAAACATTCCCTGATGAAAGAATTAGTGACAGAATGGGAGAGCACTGGCAAACAGTCCAATAAGTAAGAGCCACTTCTGCTTCCTTGTCTTGGAAATGTTTTATTTTTCCTAGAAATTTTCAGGGTCTTGAGGAATACGCTCTGTATCCTTTTAACCTCTGATATAATTTGTCTCCCTTCCCCTCACCTCAGTCCCTGAAAAGTGGCATAATAAACAAAGTGTGATCCAGCAGAGCTGGACATGTCACTTCCTAACACCAGTGGAACCTAATGCCACTGTAGTTATCTGGGAAAAGTCATTCAGTTTCCACGTGTGCCTTAGCAGGCTAATTGCAAGATATAGTTACAAAGTTAAAGGAATCAATGTTTTAATTCTGTGCTTTGAAAACTGAAGACACTCAGTTTTGTTTCGGTTTTGCTGTTTTGCAGTTCTTCATGACAGAATAATCAAACATGAACAGAAAAATGGTGCAGTCTCCTAACTACCTAATTTCTTCAAGATCCTCTTCACCTTCCTGCCCTGTTCTTACTAATAAATCACCAATTTACTGTTAGGGCCCTGCAGGACCAACCATTGCTTCTTCATCTCAGTAGGAGCCAAATGATGATTGAGATGCCGATATATTAGGCTGGCCTGATTCAAAGAGGGATAAGGAACAAAGCATTTGTGCAGAGCAAAGATAAATGAATATAAATCAAGTGCTGAGCCATTTTCTGTGATGGATTAGCACCTTTCTTTGACCTAATAATGCCAAGGGGTCTCCATGCTGACAGCAACTAATGTGGAAATCTCTGTGCTGTGTAAAGCCAGCAGGAGTCCTGAACTCCAGCTCACTGTTACTGTTTGTATTTTGCTGGGTGTCTCACCCAGGTGTAAGCATTCCATCTCCTTCAGCTCACCTTGAGAAAGGTCACTACAGCACAACCAAACTATCTCTAGAGTAAAAGAGAGGCTTTTCTTCCACTTCTTCTTCAAGTTTCTCCCTATATACCATTTTTACCACTAAACCAGCAGGTCATAGATAGTACTAACCTAGCCAAGGGCTGGATGGAAAAGCTTTCTCAGTACCTAGTGATGATGCTAGAGTATAAATCTACACAAAGCCCGCCACAAAAAGCAGATATTTCAATCAAATATTGCAACTGCAGGTTTTTTTCACCAAAAACAGAAGATAGCAAAAAAATGGGTATGCACAGAGAAAAATTCAGTGGGAGTCAAGCCCAAAGCTCTCAATTTTGGCCACATGCAGCAGCTAGAGCTGTAACACCTAGTATTTAAAAACCCATTGTGTTACAGAAAGGTGGCAAAAGCTGCAGCTTTTGAGAGCAGGAAATACATCTAAGTCCTGCAGCTACTACAGCCTCTGCTATTTCCATTTCTCAGATGTAAGAGTTGTGTATTTTTTTTAATTATTATTTTTTTTTTACAGTTTTGGACAAGTAAAAGAGGAATGTTTGTCCTGTGTTTGTGTTGCAACATGTGCCCCCATGTTATGTCTTAGATGAGGTGCCTGGACACTTGGGTCAGTAAAAACAAGGGTTTTGGCTGTTCTCATGGGTCACTGTGGATCTGCAGTACAAACACCAGGGGATACTCAAACGACAGCTCTCCCATCAACCTGCCCCACAGGTGACTGGCACTTGTCTAACCTGTTATCTTTGTCTGGAGACTGAACCACTTCTCAACCTCTCTGAAGAGCTGACCTGATGAAAGATCATCCTAATATTACGCTTCAGGCCAGACTGCAACCATGTCTCCACATCACCCATTCCATGCAGACTGACACAGATAAGAGGTAGTATCTCAAAGAGACCAGCACATTAAAAATGAGCTAAAGGCTTGGTATTCTCATTACCACCTACATTGTTTTAAACTTCCTTTCAGCTACTTCCAGTATGAGAGCAGCTGTGCCCCTGCCTCTCTGCTTTTACCCTGAGCTTTGTGTTCCTAGCCTCTGCTTTTGTCAGAATTGGCATTTGTGCAGCTGTATCATAAAATGCTTTAGCAAACAGAGGGATGTCTTTTTGTTTTGGTTTGGTTTTGTACTGCCCTCCTCTCTTAGTAAAGCTCAATTCCTTGCCTTAGCATAAACACTGTATAAAAATATAAATGCAAGTGCAGGCATAAAAGGGACAGTGGCAAAAGGTTGGGGGGCAAAAGGAGATGGATGAGACTGTAGCAACGCCTACATAGTTCAGCTGCCACAAAATCACTCCCTTATATTGCCACCATGTCCTGTAGAAATAATTACTAAAATATTGAAAGTTACAAATTAAGTAGGATCCCTTAAATTTATCTCTTCTGCTTTTAAGAGAGAATAGTAAGATTTACTTTTAGAAATTAGTAGAAAACTTATCCATATTTTTGGCATTCTGAGAAAAATCGAAATTGCCAAGTGGAAGAAGTTGTTTATAAGAAAAGAAACAGAGAACTGGAAATGGTTCCAGAAAATTTATTATGATCTACCTGATTCTAGCCAAAAATATTACATCAGCCTAGATAGCCTGAGAACTGGAACAATATTACTCTGAAATTAGCAAGTTGCTTGGTACAATCAGGCAGGGAGAAATGGTTTTGCAGGAGGTCTGGGTCTGTCCTTAGCCTGGGTCTGCTATGGACTATGGGCAAGGCTGCTTCTCTGCCTCTAAACTTCCTACCTGTAACCAGAAATAAAGACATTTCTTTACTCCCAAGGTTGTTTTTTGGTTGCTTAGTTTTTCAGGTGGTTGGTCTGGGGGGAGGGTAACAATGTCTGTTTTTACAGTGTCTTAAAATTCTTAGGAGACAGAGCACCTCTAACACTTCCAGAATTTTTTGTTCTCAGATGTGGGCTTTCTTGGTTCTCATTTCAAGATGGACTAAGACAAGTCAGCTCCAGTTCAAAAGCCATTGGTGCTAATGACAAGTGAGACTTAGAATTCCTCAGCACACTGGCACAATACCTGTGGTGGTGCTGTGTTTAAAAAAGGAAAACACAACACAAGCAAAAAGGCCAGCTGATGCTTGTTTTCAAGATCATAATTGGAGAACACTTTTTCAATATTTAGACAATTTAATTCCAAAATAAAACACAGCACGGGTCTAGTTACAGTATGACAGCTTGTCTAACAATGTTCTTTTCCCCTACCAATGCAATCAAAGCGTGCACGTTTCTGACTTCAGCTGGAGGGTGCTTTCTCTCATTTAACAGAACTGATAAATTACCTGTTTTATGAGAGTCTAAGAAGCCAAGACTCATAAACTCAGTGATGGAGCTGGCACAACACCATTAATTCTGAAGCAGTGTTATGGATGCCTTTTATCTTGAGGTATCTAAAAATTTTCTTATATATTAAACAAGGTGAGTTCATAGGCAGTGCTACCTGGAAAAAGGAAATACAGTCATTGCTGGGGTGAAAGGAAAACAAAAAAACAGCAGCTGCCCACACACAGCAGTGCTGCTCTTCCAATTAAGAAAGGAGGACTACTGTCCTGCAGACATACAAAATGTTTGGCTGTTTGTATGAACTGATCTGGGGAATGCTGAGAAATCAGGGCTGGACTAGTGCATTTAGCAAGTCCAAAAACCTCCCAGGACCACACCTCACTAAAGCACCAGCCTCCTCAAGATTCCTCCTCTCTGCTTCCTTATAAAAATGGCCCCAGAAGTGGAATCCATGGAAAAGCCTATGCTCAATGCCACAGTACTTGTGCTGGGGCAGCCAGCACATCTATGGACAGGTCAGGAGGCTTGGCTGCCACATAGAGACAGCCCATCACCACCACCAAAGTATGTTGAGCATTTTCTGAGGGTCTTAGCATTGCCCTGAAAAGCTTAGGAAAGAGCAATTATTTCAGACTCTCACCAGCTAGGCAGATGTTGCTATAGTGCTTCAGTCCCCGAGGACATAATCTGAAGCCTACTCTTGTACCATCATTTTCCAGAGAAAGTCACAACTTTCATGTCATTGTGCAGTCATAGGATTCACAGAAGTGAGCTTTCATGCTTGGGACTCAACCTGGCCCTGCCTACTGAGGAGACCAATGCTACAGAATTGGACATAACCCCCAAGGCTGCTCTTCCCCAACTTTGAGTTGTTAATTTATTTACTCAGTGGTGAATTAGCATACCTGAAACTTTAATGAAACATCTCTAACGTGAACAGTATAATCAACAGTATAATTCCAACTGCTTTAACTCACTTGTGACACATGTAGTTGTTCGGGGTTTTTTGCATTTCCTGGCCCAAACTGTTGTGTGAAGTTGCTGCTGTGTCCTCCGGAACAGCTGGCATCTTCAGCCCTGAAGTCTGCTGCTACAGGGCAGTCAGGGAAAATGTGTTCTCTGAGTGTCCTTGACACACACAGATGGTTTGACTAATTGCTCATCTTTAAACATGTTGCAATTCTGGGTAAATGCTGCAGAAGTACAAACATTACTGTTACAGTACAGGAAAAAAAACCCACAAAACTTCTGCAATTGAGGAAAAGAAGGTAGGAAATTCTCTGCTCACAGACACGCAGCTTTTGTTCCCTAGTATAGTGCAAACATCAGGATATGGGAACACAGTTTTCCAGGAAACTCCAACACCCACTGTGCAAGATTTTTTTCTGCAAGACTTCTTTCTGTCTATACATAAACTCGATTATGATCTTTAGGCACATGTAAAAGAGTTTTTTAAAGACTTTTTCAATCTTCTCCATCTCTCCCTGCCCCATACACTCTGCAGCATTCTGATGAAAGAAGATCTGAAAAAAGGTTCAGCTTCTGAGTATTTAGTTCTTACAACAGTGAATCCTCTTAAACAGCTCAAATAATCTCCCAGCAGAGCTAACATTCTAGGAAAAAAATTAAATAATCTCTTAATCCTTTTGTGCTGGGGGAAGTTCCAGGATGCAACACTGAGCCAACAGCATCTAGTATCTGAGCTAGAGTTTTCATTAAAACATTCAATATCTGCCCAGGATGAAGATGGTCCCTACAAGTTATCAGCAAGTCTCCTCCCTGTCAGATACCTCCATGAATACCAAAGACATGCCCAGATGGAAAAATACAGCTCCAAAGTATGTGTGACAGGGCATTTCAGCCACAATTACAGAAGTGATCTCATGCATTGATGTAAGAACTGTGTTGCATCAAACCACAAATACTCCAGCTCTTCTAAGCCTGATCACACGCTGATCACATCCCGAAGGTCTGTGTTAGGTCTAAATCATACCATAGTTCATATTTTATATATATATTTTTTTATCTATACAGTATATAAATCTCATAAGCAAATAGCTAATGAAAAGCAGAATGCAGGAAATCTTACAGGGCAAACAGAGGTCATCTATCTCAAAGAGGTTATGTTGTCTCTTTGATTTCTGCTGCCAAATGTCTTCTCCCCAAATAAAAGTTAAGTGCATTTGTTGCATGAGGTTTTAGGTCCAGTTTTGTTTACTGTATTTTATAATTACAGGAAGTGCACTTTAGAAATATTAGTGTATCACCTCTTCCCACCAAGCATTGAGAAAAAAAATGCTGTTGTTTTTTTTTTTACCTATATCTGTACTTTGCCTGAAACCTAAGGATCTGATTTCAAACTATCATGAAAGGCTGTGATGGAGTACATAGCCCATGATACAGAGAATATCTGTCAAGTTTTGATCCAGAATTAGGCTTCACAAAGACATCATTGTCAATTCCTTTTTCAAACATGGTTAAAGTTCTGAGGTTCAAGTCTAACTTTGGTAACTGTTCAAATATGCATTCCTTAAATAGGAAGGTAGAGGTCCCTCAGAATCTCTTGTCATCTAACAGACTGAAAAAACAAAGAATTCCTCCTACCCATTCTTCTGGGATGCAATGAATAGACCTAACCCACCCTTTGCAGGAACACCAATTTCTGTATTTGAAACAAATTAGCCCTTCCTCCTTTTTAAGTAGCTTTAAGTTTCAAACAATACCTATATAACCCCTTTCTTCAGCTACCTCAGCTCCCATACACACAGAAGATCAGTATCACCATCTTTGTTTTTCAGCTGGAGAAATGAAGGCAGAGGCATCAAAGTCATTGCCCAGCATAGTTCCCCAGGACTGTTGTGGAGCAGAAATTACAGTGCTCTGGAAGTCAGACATGCTCCAGGGAAAAGAGTGAGAGAAGAGAAGTGGTTATTGATAATTCTTTTCCTCCTTGCATGATTACCAGAGAACACCTGCGCAGTCTCCAGGTGAAATACATCTCCAGAGAGATGTTCTGTTGAACATAGGAGAGGGTACTTAGTTGGCAGCCTAAAAACTCAAGGCATTTCCACATGGATATAGTTTATTCAGTCTCTTCAGCTGGGAGGTACAACAAAAAGAATAAATCGTTTCGATGCTAGAGCGGATGCAATGAATAGACCTAACCCACCCTTTGCAGGAACACCGATTTCTGTATTTGAAACAAATTAGCCCTTCCTCCTTTTTAAGTAGCTTTAAGTTTCAAACAATACCTATATAACCCCTTTCTTCAGCTACCTCAGCTCCCATACACACAGAAGATCAGTATCACCATCTTTGTTTTTCAGCTGGAGAAATGAAGGCAGAGGCATCAAAGTCCTTGCCCAGCATAGTTCCCCAGGACTGTTGTGGAGCAGAAATTACAGTGCTCTGGAAGTCAGACATGCTCCAGGGAAAAGAGTGAGAGAAGAGAAGTGGTTATTGATAATTCTTTTCCTCCTTGCATGATTACCAGAGAACACCTGCGCAGTCTCCAGGTGAAATACATCTCCAGAGAGATGTTCTGTTGAACATAGGAGAGGGTACTTAGTTGGCAGCCTAAAAACTCAAGGCATTTCCACATGGATATAGTTTATTCAGTCTCTTCAGCTGGGAGGTACAACAAAAAGAATAAATCGTTTCGATGCTAGAGCCCACTTCAGGATTGTTTTGGTTACCCTCTGGCTTGTTTTCTTGATGTTCACTGTCTCCCAAGGGATAGTGCCAACAAGACCTGCACCACAACAAAAAAAAGAACAAAGAAGAGTCTAGAAGGAAGGGATACACCAAGTCTGCCACCTCTCATACTCTCTCCTTTTGTTAAACAAGTGTCACTGTTTTGCTTCATTGCTTCTGTGCACCAGACTAACGGCTTCCAAGATTTTTCCACAACAACATCCAAAGCCCTGTTCCAGCACAGTATTCTGGATGATTTTTCCAGTGCACACATATTTCCCCAGCTGACTTCTTTCATTTCCAAGTTATTGTACCATTAGAATGACAACATCAGATTTATTACATTGTGGATATATCTTAAATAACCCAGAGAGGCGCTGACATTCCCTGCTCTGGAAGGGGCCAATGCAAACCCCTCTCTCCTGCTGGAAGGACAAGCTGAGATCAGATTGATATGGAGTTTTTCAGCAGGGGATGATTAAAAATAAAAATCTGGGGGAGGGTAGGTATTTTGAAGAAAAACTTCTCTATTCTCAGAAGAAAAGGAAAACTATTTTGAGGCAGCATTACAAACCATAAGACTGTGCTGAAACAGAGGTTATGGTGGGAAAAGACTTAGTAGGCTGTAAAGGCAAAAGTAGGTTTAGTACTTAGCTCATGGGACCCAGCAGCAGAAATACTGCATTTATTCCAGTCTGCCACTAAATCATGTGACTACAGCATTTCCCTCAGTTCTCATCTGTTAAACAGTTAACAATACTGCTTCCCACTTATGATGCCTCAGAGATGCTTGGAACATGCTCTGAGAGGTGGAGGAAGGAAGAAGTACAGCACACAAAAGCTATGTCTTCAAAGGGACAAGAACTATCATCATGAACATTAAATTCGTGATCCACTGAGATGAATAGCCAAATAAGCAGTAATTTGCTGCTTTATATAAAACATAATGCTCTCTATAAAACATAATACTGTATCAGCCTCAAAGCAAGGCTACTTCATAATTCTGGTTTTCCTCCAAAGGACTCTTGGTGGAAAAAAAAAAACCAAGAAAACCCAGTCCTCAAACAGCAAGACAACCCTCAAACACATACAGTCATGACAAAAGTTACCAGCTTTTTCCATACAAGTATTAACCTGAAAAGCAGGCATTTTATTGTCTAGAGCAAGGTAGGTGTTGCTGCAATTAGACATTTCTGGTACTCACCATTAAAACACTAATTCTCAACCTACGCAGACCACAAAACAGAGGAAGGGAACAGACCCAGAGTGCTCTGTCCAGATCCACCAGGAATGTACATGGGCTGAGCACTGCCTCTGCATTTGTGGCAACATCTGAGGCCTGATGAAAATACAATAATCTTCTATTGATAGAAAACATTTTCAAACCCAACTATTCAGCTGAGAACCTGCTTTACAGAAAATTATGAGATAAGGCTAAAATCTATCTGTGCTCTCTGGGGCCTTTAAAAGACTGAACAGAGATGAAAGGCAAGCCCAGGCATGCCAGTGGGAGCAGGCAAATTACTTATAAGATCACCAGTTACACACATAGGAAATTCTCCTTATTGCCAGTGTCTGACTAGAGAGGGGGGGAAAACAAAGTAATAAAAAAAAAAAAAATCAATTAAGCTGTTGTGGTTAGACTGAAAGACATACAGCTTATCATCATGTCGTGCTTTATACAAAGCTTCACTTTGTTTGAAACTTTGGAGTCTTCCAGCAAGAGATGAGCACGAGGCTTGGTCTGTCACAAGGTAGACTACAGAGGGATGTTGTTACAGACTCAGAAATGGGGCTCTACACTTCTCAGATTATATCCCCAGTTGGGCCTTTTGTTCAGGGTCTTTGAGACATTTTATTCTATGCCTCCTTTTCCACCTCTAAGAACTGGGGAACAATATGGGCATTTTTAGTACCTATTTGGATTTTTGATATAGGAGAATATATTCTTTACATGTAAGGCTCATTTCTGATGCACAGCTTCTCTCTAGCCAAAGACTTTTTCTATCTTAGATTTGTACTGGTTTCAAACACCAGATGAGCCAGGTAAAATAGGGAGATGGAAATGAGTACCCTGGAAGAGGAGCCACAGGGGAATGAAGAGTCAGAGCATGCCCCACAGAAGAACAGGTTCCTGTGGGTGCTTGGAGAGCAGAGGCACCAGAGGGAACAATTTACCATAATTCCACAATGAGTAATGAATCCACATGGCTTCCAGCTGGAGCATGTGATCCATTTAACTTCTTAGTGGAAGAAAAGGCCTTTCCCCACCACTGCCTGACTGGACTATATCAACATGCTGTTCAGAGCTATGCTCACGTGCTTCACCATCGCCCCTTGCATGGAACCAAGCCCTGCTGAAATTGCACTGATGATTCTCTGCTTTACTTTGCTCCTGACTTAAGTTGTCATCTTGAAATTTGAAGTTGTTTCTTCCCTTGCAGCTTTCCACTTTCCCTGCCTGGTTCTGAGCAACTTCAACTTCAGCTGACATTCCTGAACATCGCCCCCGTTTGGGACATGCTGCTCCATCCCCTTGGAGGGCTCTGGCACAGCATGTCTGATTTGCATCCAAGTTTGAGACAGAAGAGCCATCCTTTCTCAAATCCTAGCAAAAGAAAAACGGCTTATTTCATCATGTTAGAGAGGCAGATTTTTATTCTTTCTTTATTCCAAACTGACTCCTTCCAAAAATAAAAGGCAAGCAAATGGTCAGTTCAGTTTCTCTGCTCCCTTTCACAAGGCCATGACTAAGGGTTGGCAGGCTCAGAGCCAGAGTCTGAAATTGATGAATTTCCCCTCCCCACTCTTTTAAGAAGCATAACATCTTGGCTCACCCTAATGCCTCTTTAATCTCTTTTCAACATTCATACATTTTCCCAACCAACTAGAATGCAACTGCTGCTGAACAGTCTATTTTTTAAAAACTAAACATTCCTTGTTCATTTTATTATTCACCATCATCAGTCTCATTCTGCACTATGGAAGCAGAGCAATTTTGGAACACCCATAAATCACACCATATAAACTAGCCTAAAATAACTTCATTATTAGTTTGCTTTACAGCCTATCACTGCAAACAGCTTAGCCTGCAATGTATAAAGTCAGGATATCTATCTGCTTTAAAAAGTCCACGAAAGAACAACGACAAAACAATAGAAGACCCAAGGCACTACCTGTGGCTCATACCACTGCTAGCAAGGGCTGAGGGAGTGTCAAGGAGGCAGCCCTTGCTGTCCTTTCTACATTTATAGTACTCCATAACAATAATATTTTAAAGATCATACACTACACTATAGCAGAAAGAGATGAAGTCCATGTAAAATTATGAAAAATCAGAACTATTCACAAAACTGTAACTGACTTCCTGCAGCTTCGCACAATTACTGGCTTCTCTGTCATAGCAAACATTTAGAAGAGATGTACAACTTGCTCTGTTTGGCACAAGGAATGCCAATCTCTCTTATCCAATACTTCAGTTGGGAGGCTTTGCTTTTAACCTGCCACTTTCCCAAAGATGGCACAAGCAAGCAATGTGAGTGTTATGGCACTATATTCACTTAATACCACTTACAACTCAAAGCCATTTTATATCAGCTTCACTGGATGATCTTCTGCTTTGTACTGGCCAAGGAAATCCAAATCATGTTCTTAGTCTTTCACTGACTAAACTGTACAGGTTTGCATGGTTCAGAAACATTAAAGCAGTAACTAGAAGTAAAAGAGTTTCATCTTCTGAAAAATGAATCCTGGGGTGAGAGTGGTTCCCTTCAAGTTTCTTAAGGCAAAAAAACCCCATCTACTTCGAAGTGTGTTTGGCAAAACCAAATCAGAGGGCTAAAATAAAGTATTACAGCTATCAAAGAATCACAGAAAAAACCCTCCTGCCAAAAAAAGTAAGTGCTTGCTGTGTACCACTCATGAGTCTGCATTAAACTGAAGCCTCATAGAAAGGGGAGGGAAAGGGTTATTCACACTCTAAATTATTTTTGCAGTTTTTGTGGTTTACCAGTCACATTTTTCTGCCTAACACTTTAGCTTTTCTGCTCTTCTGCTTAGGGACAGAGCCTTGCAGACAATAAAATGGTTTAAATGATTACACAGAGTTTCATTTGAAGTAATAAAACCATAACGTTTCAGTGGGAATTCACACTGGGCCACTAGTAAGACTGGTCTATCTGTACTTGAGCCCTGCCCTGAAGCCTGTTACCAGATGTCTAAATCTGGGTCTCCTGAGGGGTGCCAGTTCTCTGGTTGTCGAGGCAGACTACAGCCCATGCTGGGCATGCTTCTCCTGACTGATGCAGCATTCTGCTCTAAAAGTTTGGGTTGGTTTCTTTACATTTGACAGCCAGGTGAAAAACAGTATCTGGACGTGGAGGTTAGCATCCCCTTGGCCCTTTGACAAGTGAAGGCTGTATCCAGAGCACCTCCAGTAACAGTCTCATAGTCCCTGGCCAGGTGACTTGTGCCATTTGCACCAACACCA
Organism: Chaetura pelagica; assembly: GCF_000747805.2. Taxonomy (NCBI): domain Eukaryota; kingdom Metazoa; phylum Chordata; class Aves; order Apodiformes; family Apodidae; genus Chaetura; species Chaetura pelagica. The sequence continues at coordinate 2,201,188 of NW_009952259.1, forward strand.
TCCCCAGGGCTACAGCTTCAGTTCAGAGTTGCCCTCCATGACTGCCAGCTGCCTCACTGAAGATAAGAAGCAGGATCCTATCCGACAAGCAGGCAATATGCACAAGCTCAAGCTCCAAGATAAGAGGCCATACCAGACAACCTTAATGTTTAATTCTGCGACACACTACCCCTTCCCTGCTGCACAGGAATGACTGAGGATTAAACTGTTAAGCTCAGATGCAAGAGAAGCAAGGGCTGTTTAAAGAAACAGTCAGACTAAGTCACTAATGAAACATCAGCCTGCATAACACAGCAGCACCAAGCCTGGTTGCTTCCAAAGCGCTGGCAGATGGGATGGCATCTTTTGCAGAAGCTTGGCAGAGAAGAACACAGGAAGGTACAGAACACACATGAGGCTTGTATTAATAATTGGGGTCTTGTTAGTAGCCAAGGAAGAGAGGGAACAGAGAGGGGGATATGATGCAATCAGATCCTGGCTTAGGAAGGAAAGGCCAGGCAGTGCTCTCTATGCATACACACACAGAGGAGGCAAGGAAGCACAGCCAGAAAACTTCATCATAGTTGACCACACTTGCTTTCCACAACTGAGGTTTCCAGCCACCCTTTTTACTACAAAAGAAACAAAATAAATATAATGCATGTGAGCTCTGTGGGTGTGGGAGCAGGACACATATGACATAAGCTGGTATCACAGCAAGACTATGAATCATATGGTAATCAAATGAGAAGTTCCTGCCCAAACAATACACATAGTGTTGGACTACAGGTCTTATAGGCAACAGCGCTGAGCTTGCAGACTGAGAGCTACAAAAACCCCATAGCACTGACAAAATGGAAGCCCCTAACACACATTGAACAGCAAAAAAATGAAATACATCCTGGGCTCTGTAACAGTCACGTTTGATCTGTCTCCTAGAACTGAACCAGCTCAAATCTACAGGTAAAACTTTAGCTCCTACTTCATCCCACAATCTCTCTGCTGAAAACTTGCCCCAGAACTTGGGCATGATGAATTCAATAAAAAAGATTTAAAGATCTTCTCAGGTGCCTTGGAATGCCACCAAACTCTTATTTACTACATTAAGTAAACTCCCAAACACTCCAACTAAAATTGCCAGTTCTCTATAGGTATCTTTCATCAAATAAACAAAAGTCCCTGGAGAAGACAGGACTGATGATTTGTGTTAATATTTTCTATGGAAAAATCAGCTTCAAATTAGGAAGTCCAGCTTCCTGTAAGAGAAGCATTTTTTTTTGTCAGCCCATCTGACTAAGCCCTTTGCTCTTCTTTGGAAGTTCAAGTCCTTTCCACTCTGCCCAGTGCAGGTTGTCCTTTCAGCTGAAAGCTGTCAAAGCCACACTCCTGCGTGCAACCTGCTGAGTTTATAGATCCCACTGTGGGCATTCAGATACAGCACCAATATGCAAGAATCAAGATGGATACATCACTTGTGCCATTTGGCATTTATGGGACATTTGGCATTTATGGGCTTCAGCCCAAAGTATTTGTTGTTCTCAGCCTTCACCCTTGCTAATCCTTTCAAAAGCCTCAACAGGCATTCTCTCTCCTAATATCTCTTTAGCTTTCAGTCATTAAATGCTAAAATCAGTGTGTGATCAGTACATGAAACACTGTTCAAAGCCAGAAGACCCTTCTTTCTTTTAGGCCAAAATCCAATTTTAGTACTTTTTCAGGTTCAGACAAGTAATAGTAGCAAAGAAAGGCAGCAAGAACTTCAAGTCAAACAGGAGATGCTGAGTTTACTTGGAATCCAGCTCTGAGATCTGGACAACTGGTGTCACATACACAGGAGAAAGACAAAGGTCTGGATGTGACCTAAAAAGAATCCCACAACTCAGGGAACAGAGAAGTAACACTCAACAAAATGCAAGGAATATGAAAGCTTAAACAGTAAATGCCAGAGCAGAAGATTAAAATAAATCACAGCTGAAGCAAATCTAGCAAAAACCACAAGCATAATAAAAACCAGACAGAAAACACAACGAAGCTGGGTCAATAGCTATGATTTTTCTCTGATAATGTTTCCAGTAAGTCTCAGAAAATAAATCTCATCATGGAACCTATAAGAACAGCCCTTCTGAGTTACATGAGTGTATACATGCACAGATGCATGAGACTGAGAAAGTGGTTTTTAAGAAACAGCATCGTCTATGAATTCTAGAGTTTTCTCAAAAATGACATCTGTATGCACTGAGGGGAGGCAGAAAAGGAAACGTGCTCTTTAAAAACATGCTTTGCTTCTTTTTACATGCAAAACCACATACACACTTTACCTCTGTTAGCCCTACTATAAAGGCTAGTGTGATCAGCAGCTCCAGGGGCCCCAGGCTCTCTAATAGATGCATTCAAGAGGGAGACCTACAGGAAAGGCCATGTCCAGAAGCCAATACAGCCACAAACACAAAAAAATTCCAAATCATGATTCCCTTACAGCAGTCCTACCTTTCTCCTAGGAGAGGTTGTGGCACAAGCTGGAGTTGGATTCATGGTACTGACCACGCTTCAAGCACTGACAAGTCAAGGAATATACAGCTGCCAGAGGCACAGCCAGGGAAAAGGTAGGAGCCATTTCTATTGCCAGCAGGTATCTGAGTTCTTCTGCCAAACTAAGCAGCTGTAATTCAACTTCTCTATACATGCAGGCCCTCTTCTCCTCTCCTTAAACCATCTCCATCACCTGTTTTACTTGTTTCTTCTTCCATGACTGTCAACCCCTCCTTGCAAGGGGGTTGGAACTAGATGATCTTCTAGGTCCCTTCCAACCCAAAGCATTCTATTCTCTAACTGCTAGTCAGAGCTCATCTCAGACTGAAAGCTCTTTCAGACATAAAAAACAGTGTCTTCTTCTGTGGGTCTTATACATAGAAGCAGTGCTCAGAAGTGAGCTTTGGATTTGGTGGAAAGCTTATGATGGGCTGGTCCTGCTTACAGTGCATAGCAGCTCATCTTTTAAACAGTTCCTGACACATGAAGCTCAACTGCTGCTGGTCCCTTCTCCCCTGTAGCAACAGAGCAAACTGGGCTATTAAACATTCTGCCTAAATTATCCTAAATGGAACCATGAACATATTTAAGTAGCCCTATTCATTGCACTGAAGCACCACATTGAATACAGCCCACTGCAACTAAAGGACTACCCAGGTGGCAATGCTCATATGTAACAGGTGTAAAAGACCTGTTTCTCCTCTTGTGTACACCAGGATGCTGTGACACCACTGAGGTATGCAATTTATGTACCAACATCAGTAGGAGCAAAAAGAGACTAAGACTCAGACACTATTCTGGTAGATGAAAGGCTTTGCAAAAAAGCACAGGCACTAGTTGAGCTATGCAGTACATGCCATTATCTGCAGACATGCTTATTAAAGCTTTAGCAGCCTCCAGATCTCTCAACTTAAAGAAACAACAGGAATAGTGTGCAATGCAGTTTGGTAATTGTAATCAGCCAGACGAAATAAGGGTAAGTTAAGCATCCATTTTTCTTGCCTCTCAAAACTAGGAGAATCACCCTACTTCACTGTTAGAAAGGGAAACAAAACTGTGTATGTATATGTATATATATCTTTTATGCATCTGGCATTCTGTCAGTTCTACATTCCTACACCAGCTATTGTCAGGTGAATTCATAAGACTTGCTTTTAACAGCCTATATTCCTTCCTGCCTTCCTTACACATCACAACTTGGCAAAACCTTGGTGAAACCAAGTGGAATCTCCCAGTAAACCATTTGCTCATCTTGAAGAGACTGAGAGTCTGTCTGGGTTGCATTCGTAGGAGGAAATGGTGAGAGGCTTGCAAAGCCAGCCTCACATAACCTCACTGACATCAAAGGCTTGCCTGGGTTTTAAATCAGATCAAAATTTGACTATGCAGCATTTGCACTAGAAACAATCAGAATCCAGATATCCTTAGAAGCAATTTATGATTCACGCTCAAATTTTCACCAAGAACTTTTCTTCACAATTCCCGTGCCTTCATTTTTAATAAAGCAAAACAGTGTAAGATAAGATAATGCAAATTCAGTAAATCAATTTGTAGGTCTTCTAAAGCAACTGCTTAAAATGTCTGAGCCCATGCAGAGAACACCAGAATACCAAACATCTGACATGTTCAGTGAAGCATTTCTGTAGAGAATTAAGAATAGATAAGAAGGGTATGAGGAAAGAGGATGAAGTGTAATCAGCAGAGGGGGGAAAACCCAACCTATTGCTTGCTACGTTTTTTAGAGAGGCAAATAACCAACCTGAATGAAAACACAAATACCTTCTTACTGTGTTAGGTTTTGCATCATGAATTATACATACATCTCCCTTCTGTACTGAAAATAAAGCTCTCACTTGAGCTTTCATGGTTACTGTGCAGCTGGAAAGTCTCAAGATTAAATGACATCCTTAGGTTACAACTGGAAAACACGCAGTTTTGCAGCTTGTCAATAAAACAGTTTTGTACTTTAGTCATTGTCCTGATTCAGGAAAAGCAGGGAATGTATTTGAAAGACACTCACTATCTAGAAGATGTTCACTGTCCATGGAGGAAGGGGTCTTAGCAAAGAGAGCCAACCTAATCCAAACTTCATGATAGCTCCTAACTTCCAAATGCATAAGCTCACAGTTTAGGGGCAAAGCTTCCATATCCAAAGTATGTGACTTGCTGCTCATGTGCAAGGATTACACTATAACAGCAGACCACACCTCACCGGCAACCACATGCATGGGAATCTGGCACAAACTCCTAGATGCAGAGAATGTCCAGTGCCAGCAGGAA
>NW_009952259.1:2206124-2255481 GCF_000747805.2 Chaetura pelagica
CAGGAATGAGAGCTTTGCCCCGTTCTTCCCAGGGTCTATACTACAGATGAGCCTGCAGGAGGAACCCCCAACCCCACGGGGCAGGTGACATGCCACATCCACAGCCCATCTTCTCACTCACACTAAGAATAGCCCAGCCAGGGTGTATAAGGCTGAAAAGAAATTCACAGCATGCACGTAAAGTTAAAGGCATATTGTGACACAGAGGTATATGTACTTCACAGGAGCTGAAGTGAATGATGGCCATAGGATTATAGTACAGTTCAGTTGAGGGTCACTTTTTGCCCAGACACAAGTTCACGAATGCTTTTGCTCTTAGTCATCTAGGTAAGACAAATTTACTCAGATGAAACAGCTATATATGAACAGCAACAAGGATTAATTACCACATAATTATTTAATGGAAAGGTCTGGATGAAATGATAAACCAGTGGAAAGATTAAAAAAAACCACCAACATTGAACTGTGACATAGATCCTTAGTAAATAGATCCATTTATTAGCATTAACACACAGAGACAGCATTACTCTGTTTCTCTGCCAGATACAGTTATAATTAATTATGCAGTAAAGCCATTGATACCTGAGATGGAGTCACTATCAGCTATACCCTTACAAGGCCAGACTCTGAGAGAACTCTGTAGATATCTGACACTGTTTCAGCATCTGTTACCTTGGCAGAGTCTCTGCTTAACACAGCAACCACCTCACTAGCTTATCGCAGATGCAGTGGCTGGGGGGAGGGGGAGAAGGGGTTAATTTTAAAATATGCACTTCATCGTTTATTAAATCAATTTTATGGACAAATACAGTGAGACACAAGGAGCTCACTGACTCGTGGCAAACCGTTTGACCATGCCGTACTTTTAGCCTGAGCTTCCTTTTTTGTACAGCCAGGTCCTGGAGTTTGTCAGGCTAACATGGGGGGGTTGTGCTGCACCTCACTGACATGGGGCACTTTCTTTCTACAGCAGAAGATACAACAACTTTCACCCCGGAGAGTTTCAGAAAGGAATCATAAAAAGGCTGTGAGATTAAATCAGCCCAAATTGATAATGAGCCCCAGGTTTGTTTTGAACTGAGCTCACTCTTAAATTGTGTCCCTTGCCCTAAGTGACTCAGGGGATTGGTTTGGAATCAGGAATGTTTTGAATTGCTACGTTCTGGATTTCATTACTTCCCCTCTGGGCAAGTGGATGCATTTGAGAGCTTGAAACTTCATTTGCAGAAATCCTGCTATAGCTGGAAAAGCAGGAATCAAACCTAGCAGGACAGAATACCTTCTGATGCCTCTGAGTCAGCATTCAAATTCCTGTTCCACTTCAGCATTTACTAAGTCTGGAAGGAGCAGAGGGAGTGGAGGGGGGGTAAAGAGGCTTTCCTTAAGGTACCCGCAGCACACAACAACGTGTGTGGTATGGAAAACACTCTTGGCCTCTGCTTCTCAGAAACTTTTTTCTACATGAAGCAGCTCATTGTATAATACTTCAAACTCTATTCCTGTTCCTGGTTTACTGCATTTTTCACCTTCCTGCCAGCTGGTGGCTGTAACTGCTGATATCTCATCAGCTAGGGAGAGGTTTGTATTTTTCCTTTTGACAGGAGACTTGTTGCTGCAAGTCTGATATATTTAACATTCTTTCTACCTGGTTCATTTACTAACACACAATAATTAGCTTCCAGAAACAATTGGCATAGCTCAAAGGACTTGTTCACTGAGATTTGTAACCAAAGTTTTTAGTCTGAGCAAACACAAAGGGGGGTAAAAAGAGTATGTATTCAAGATGAGACTTGAACCAAAGCGTCAACCCAGCACAGCTCCTGAGCAGTGCTGAGAGCCAGGTGGTAACACTGAAGGAATGCACAGAAGCAGAAAGCTGAATTCTGCAGTACAACTGGACCTCAAATGTGACTGCAGTTCTGTGGAAGATGTGCTTCTACTCCTTGTAGCCATTGTTCCTCTTGGCTCACTCCCAGCAACAGTCATAGAGGTTTTATGGGCAACTAAAATGAGAGACCAAAAAGTAATAGAGATGCTGGCTGCACACGTACCATATATATTAAAATAATTTGATTTAAAACTATTAGTGTTCTTATTTCTACAGCTACCTGCCTCCCCAAGAAATATCCAGGATACAGCAATTAAATAACAATGTTATGCTCCTTATGGCCATTAAGTAAATAGACATGTATGTCACATTTAAAATGGGGGGAAAAAAACCTTTTTTTTTGGGAGGGGTGGAGATAGAATATTCTCAAGTGTTCAGAGGTAGAGGTGGGAAAATGAGGTGGTGAGATGGCCCCCAGGCCATGGTTTGCACAGTAAATGACCAAAGCACTAAAAGAAAAATGCAGATAGCTGACTGGGATCACCATCAGGGTGGGTTCAATGGAAAGATTTCCAGAAGTTCAACTGAGAACAGCCCTGGCTGGGTTAGAGAAGGCAAGTGCCGTTTGTGGATAGAGGCAAGTTTGAAGACAAAAGTTAAGATGATACTGAGGTTCAAAGAACAAATTAAGAAACAAGAAATCTTGGTCTTCACCACCCCCTCAGACACAGTTTCATCTCCCCCTCGATCACTAATTGCTAGATTTTCAAAACTCCTTCCACACAGCATCTCACGTTGAAAACAGTAAATGCCAGTTGTCAATCAAGAAAGTCAAGATCTCACTTTGTCTGGCTCTTTGTGTTTTCATTCGTAAAGTAGAGGCAATAAACATCTCACTACTTCAAAGCACTGAAATGCTTTGAGATCCTCATAAATGAAAACCCTAGGTAAAGTGCAGTTACCATCTGCTATGTGATCACTACACGAACAGTGCCAACTCGCTTGCTCAGATTTACAGCTCCTTTGCAGATAATTAATTTTCTATTTTATGTTACAACTGGAAGAGCTGATGACTAATGTAGTGAATGCAGAAATGCTACTGTACTCCTCAGAGTACTTCTTCCTCCGTCTATTTCCTCATCTCTAGACAGATGTTACTAGTTAAAAGCAGCTTGCTGAAGCTTAAAGTTTGGGGGAAGGAAAAAAAAATGAATCCATGTTTCAAACACAACAGAATACCTAAAGAGATCCTCCCCTTGTCTCTCTGGCTACAGATACACACACTTGTTGCCTCTATATGCAGCTTTTAGTGAAGGGCAAAGAAAATCTAACTGAAGCAGTACATAATAGAAATGGCCCCTGTTATACATACCCGTCCTTGAATAAAAATAATAGTTAAACAATGAAGGAACTCAGTTTTTGGTAATATGCACATATTGTGCATTAGTTACCTCTTAGCTTTAACAATGCTATCAGCACAGTAACTTTTGTGGTTTATCCTGCCTGTACCAATGTGGTGGGAATCTCACAGGAAGACATCCCTATATTCGAAGCGTGTGACTCTCCCTCAGAGAAGTTCTGAGGAGGAGCACAGAACAACATACAGGACTAGTAAATCGAAAGGAAGAACAGCAAACCTGCTGCTAGGAATCTCTGAAACACAACAAAAGTTATCCTGCTTTCTGATTTCTCTTATGCCAGAGGCCTGAAGAGGGCAGAGGGTAAAGTAGAAGAGCCAGCCACTGACCTCCCTGGGCTAAGGGCAGGAAAAAACATCTGCCAAGTGCTAATTCCAGTCATCATCACTGTGACAAACAAGCCCAAAGCTTGCAAACAGCAGACTACAGCCAGTCCTATACTTTTATACAAGTCACTTCAGAGCCATAATACGATGGGAATCACAGAAACAGACACCAAATTGGTGCCCACTGTCAGGCAGACTCATATCTCATTCACTTCCTCAGAAGCCTGGCTGCTCCACTAACTCCCAGAAACGCTGGCATCATGCCCAAAGAGCACTTACTCAGCCAATTCAATTAACGTTATCATTAAGTCACAACATATCTAATGAATGGGACAGCCAAGTTCCTACTTATTATCACAGAATTTCTCTTTGGAGCAGTGTCAATGACGGGATGCAGAGAGCACATTCTGATATACAGACAGCAGGGAGTGGATAAGGAAAGCTAAAACAGCCTGGACAAATCAGCTACTCTGCTCTGACTTCCAGAATTGGTCCTGGGAACAGAACTGTCACCTTGGCTTTAATCTGTAAAGGGCCTACACCAGACCTTCTCCAATGTAAGTCTAAAGTGAAGAGTTCAACAATACCAAAAATAATACAGCTCTTCAATTTTAATCAGTTAAATTAACAAATGCTTAAATTAACAGATACTTTAAGAGAATACAGAATTTTGTGTTCAAGTCCTAGCTTCAGACTTTCTTTAGAAATACAACAGCTCCCAGTTAAATGAATAATGTAGGCATTTCCCATGCAATATGATGAAGGCTTCATAGCTGTAATTCCTCACATGTGGTTTCAAATGTACTGTTTTGTTTACAAAGGACATTCAATCCAGTTCTCTGATCAAATCCAGTGCCTGGCAAGTCAAACACCATGATTAAGGTTGACTTCTTCCTTAACTCTACAGACCAGAGTTCAGAATTTGACTGATCTAAATAAACTGCACAAATCAGAGCGCTTTGTTTTTAGGGCTCCATCTTACATAACTGGTAGAAACACCGATGACTGCTGTTATTTTTGCTGATGCTGTTTTCCAGGAAAAATGCTTAGTTGACTGCTAAGCATTATAGAGGTGCTTGTGATTAGTCTAAACAAGCTATTCTGATCACTGGAAACACAGGAGTTGCAACAGCACAGCACTAAACAGGGCTTAATACACCTGGCTAGGACTACCCAGATAAATTTGCCTGCAGGGAAACTCTGAGGCACCACAGCTATCCTTCCTCAAATATTCAGGTCAGCTCTGGTATATGCTGCAACATGGGAACACCTGGATCTAAGAGAAACAAAAATATTTAAGAAAGGAAAAAAAAAGGTTAATAATTAACTGGGAAGTTAAATTAATTTTCCTGGAGTTTTCCTACTTAGTTCTCGTTTCTGAACCTTTCACTAATTGTTCTTATAATTACAGATCAGGAGGACCTAGGAGGCCTGGGACAATATTTTTGTGTCTGTGAGCTGAAAAGATGCAAACCACTGGTCTGTGCTTGAAGGATGAGGCAGGAGGAGTTCTTTGCCACTGTCCTCTCAGGTATTCCAATGGTAGCTCTGCTGTGCTCGACGTGTTGGTCTAGACATGTGCCGCTGCTGAAACAAGACCACAAAAGGGCAGAATATTCCTACTAATGTTGGCTGTAGCCCTTCAAGATTAACTTCTGAGTCAGTCTAGATCCAGATTGCTTCACAGATTTTACAACAGATAGGGAAAGCTTGTTCGTGTGTTTCTATAGCATGCATCTCTGATTTGAACTCCTGGGCATTACTGCTCTATCAATAATGGTATCTGAATCTCTCAAATTGCAGTAATTGAAGCTGACAAGACTCACTGGGTTTCATCTTTATCTCAGTTCAGAACTCATTCCTTATCTAGGAGACTTTCATGTTTGAAACAGTGGGGCTTTCAGCACTTCCCTGCAAGTCTGCTTGACAGACCAGCAGATCCATTGTCAGGAAAATCTTCTCCCTTGGTATTCAACTTGAAGTTCCTTTTTGCTTCCTCTTTTCTCTGCCAGTTACCTCTCTGGAGCACACTAAACAAATCCTTCAACATCTACATTTTTAGAGTAATATGGCATAACTAACTCCAGGGGAACAGCTTTCACCAAACTACATATATTTATCTCTTTTAATCTTGAATTATTAATTCAACCCCTCTAGCCAGTCCCTGAGTTGTTTGGGTTGCTCTTCTCTGAGCCCATGCTAATTTGTTAGCTTTTTTTCTGGTAACTCGAATAAAGCTGAGAGCAATGTGGTAGGTGTGGTCTTTTCTGAGCCACAGAGAAAATTCTCTATGGTTAAAGTTCATTCTGAACCTTAAAGAATGATAGCACATTAAAATATTAGGTAAATGAAAACTAATTCCCACACCATCTCTCTGGAGAGGGGAAGAAAGCATCTGACCTGTTTTACAGATTGGAAACAAAACATTTTACCTGTGAGAGGAGAGTTAGTGTGAAAACACTGTCTGAAATTCAGCATTTTCCCCTTAAGTCGAGTTTAGACTACTTCCCTTGTTCTATAGAGCAAACTCAAGGACCTTCAGAGAAAATTTCCAGAAAGAACTGACTTGGTCCCAACTGTCCTATAACTCTGCTTCTAGAACTGTGCTCATGTTGGCTCTGCTACCCTGTACCATTTTGCTTCCCAGGGCTCAGACACTTACAATACTTGACATTCCTCCCTCGTTCTCATCCATTTGAAATTGCAGTTTGAATCTACAACCCTCTGGAGCCAAATCCACTTAAGCTTTGAAGCAACTGTCAAAATATAGTACATCAAAGCATAAGCCTGAGAACATGCAACATCCCTGAAAAGCCACAGTGCAAGAGAAATACGTGTCTCAAAATCTAGAAGTCAGAGGTGTAGATTTGTAAAAAGAACGAACAGAAAGCAGTTCAGTGCAGGATCCTTCTGTTTGGATAAAAACTCTGTAACATTATAAAGTGTTGGCACCACTCAACTCGTGCTTTATATGTTTCAGCAGCACTGTGTTGTTGCTGGTCTTGACAGCCTAAGCAATGCCAAGTCCTCAGGGAGTGCTGCAATGAAACTGTTGCATGCCTGGCTGAAGGAGCAGCTGCAGAGTGATACCATATACTAAAGAGAACATGTTTCATCTTGATTTTTTATTTTCTGTTTAAAGCCATTTCTACACCTTCTACACACACTATGTTTCCTTTGCACTTCCACTCACACTCCGAGAATGACTTTTTTTGGTGTCCATTTCCCTGTGTGATGACTTCTGTACTCTTTTTCCAAAAAAGTTCAACAGAACTTTCTAAAAATAATAAAAGAATCACAGTCCTTCTCTATGACTGTATTATTGACAACTGCAGATGATTCTGGTTTAATACCTTTGATCTACTAAGTAGATGACCATATCTACATACCTGATAACTGAACAGGACTTGAATGCCCTGAGACAGTCCATAAGGGCTAAGTGCACTTTGTCTAGCGCTTGCATGAGTTTTCAAAAAGCTACAACAATGTAAACACCAATACTGAACTAGACAAAGTTAAAATCAGTGCCTGATGCACCATGTTCAGGCTAATGTGTGTTTCATTGCTGCAAATATTGGTCACACTCAGGAGCTGAAAACAATGAGGGGGAAAGTATTGGGGGAAAAAAAATAATCTCGGCATAGTGTTCTAAGATTCAGGAGCTTTCAGGTTTCTGCATTTTTTAGTACATTCCATGGTTTTTAAATCTTCTCACTATCACAGGAGCTAAGACCAATTTCTTTTGTAGCAAAAGCTGAAGATCTCCTGTAACTTTCCAATTCTAGAACAATCACTTAAACAAAAAAACCCAAATACAAAAGAAACAGAGCTTACCACCATGTCCCAAGAATTACATCATGGCATCATACAGCTTTCTGGCTTTGGAGCAGGTTCCAAGAGGAGCCCCATCTGTTTTTTCAACCCAACTCTTCTCAATAGTCTTCTTCAGCATTTGTACATCCCCTGTCTGTACTGATCTGTGAGCTCACTCAATACAAGTAATCTTTAGGCTTCTAAGCCAGCAATACACCATTCACATCCCCTTTCCAAACCAGCTTTTTCCTTCCACAGTGTTGTCACCCAATTGCTCCAGAATCTCTATGAGCTGACCTACTACCCAGCCATCCAGAGCAGGCAGCCAGTCTTCTTATCCGTGGGAGGTCCCACTCATCTTTCTTACACTTACAACAGGGAACCCCAAAACATGAAGAGACAGCAAGCTATGGAGACTTACAGTGTTGACTCTCTTCTCTAGAGTTTTGTAGCTATTGTGAAAAAAGCCTATAGCTTCCACCAACATTAAGTATAAAAAGCTGGAAGAAAAAAAAATAAATTAGAGGAGGTGCTGGAGAGATTCTAGAAGAAAATACCTTTCAGAAAGGCAGAATCTCCTGATGACACAGCTCTTCCAATCAAGGCAAAAATAAGACACTTGTAGAATCATGTAAATTAGAAGTGATGAATACTCTTAATTTTGTTTCTTAATAGGTAACTGCCATGCCCCTATCTGACAAGGAAGAACGCCATTTGAGGGGAGATTTCATTTATCCTGGAACCTAACCTTTCCCTGGGGAATCTCCTTCATGAAGTTGAATACAATACCTCTATTCATTTACTGCTTTTTCCATTAGTTGCTTTGCTTTAGGGGGTCCATTCCCTGCTCAGCTCTTTCCTCCAATTCCCCCTCCTCTTCCCTGTACTATCACACAGTCACTTTGTGAGCCATGTTACTTTCTTCCACTCTGTTATCCTTGCAATATATATTTGATGTGCTTGGCATGCAGAACTGATGTCTGTTTAGATTAAAACCATGTTGTAATTTGGAGGAAAAACATACAAAGCCACGGCTGAGCATGACAGAAGAAAGCTATTCCCAGTTTTGGAAGCTGCAGTATGTCCCCACTGGGAACAACCTAGTACCATGTTTATTAGGTTAACCAGAAACAGGGGAAATGACTGAGGTTTTGCTGGTCCTTCCGCTCCATACCGTACAGAGGCCAGTGCTCATCCCCCCCAGCTACACAGGGTGAACATTTTACACATACTCTCATTTCTACTTAATGGTTCTTCCATCCTTTCAAATAACTCTCTCCACTCTGGCAAGCATGTGATTTATGGAACCCCAGCAGAAACAAATGGATTACACAGCTAATGAATGAATTAATCAAGCCCAAGAGGCTGCATCATATGATCAGCTGAATAGGAGTGAGTATTTTAAATGGTAATTCTACTATTTAGGTCTTTGCTCTTGGTTATACTAAGGTTTCAAAGAGCCAGAATCCAAACAGATACTGCATTGTTTAGAAAACATGGAATTTTTCAGTGTGGATCTGCCTTTACTGGCATCTTTAAGTAGTGTTGTCTCCACCTGAATTAGCTGTGACTGATGCCAAAACTTCTGTATGACAGCACATACAAAACTTTGGACAGAACAACTCTGCATTCTCTCTCTCAAATGTAGCTATGGCATCCTGCATTTCTAACAGGATACCTCTGGAAAATACCCAGGGCTAGGAAATTTCATCTGCTCAAATTTGCTCTTTTAGTAGTAATATCGTCCTGAACTTCTAAGGTGACTGCATACAAAATGTATTCTTAAGCATGGCCTGGAAAGGGTAGGAGACATGGACACTCCAGCAGGAACAGCAGACTTTGCCCCAAACTTGCCTTCCAACAACTGTCTTTGATAAAAGCTTTGCCTTTACATCAGCCTGAGACAGCTCTATCAACATCACAGCCTAGTAGGCTTGTGAATGCAAAAAACGTAATTAATATTTACATTAAAATGTTTGCCTTTTAAATATAAAATATAAATGTTTAAACATTTTCAAATTCTAATCCTACTTACTAGTAGGATTACTAGGAGGATTCAGAGCATAGGCCTATGCTCTGAATTTGATTAATTTTATTTTTTTTTTAGCTAAAACTAAACTGCACTTTTGGGGAATGAACTATTTGATAAATACTGTCTGGTGTTGGTCAGGATTTCTTCTCTTCTGCCAAAGAAAGGTCACCTGAGGAAGTGATTTAGCTAAAAATTAGTTTAAGATAATTATTATACATTTTTTAGGCCCTTCCTACATACAGGAGAACAAATATTGCAGGAACAGTTGGTTTACGCACATAATTAGAGAATATACTTGGTAGAACAAGCGACATTCCCAAACAGGAGGTTGCAGATCACTTATCCCAGCACACACGCAGCAGCAGCTTACAGGCTTCCTTCCCCCAACTCTTGTGGAGTTCTTTGACTTATTCCAACTGGGTAACTCCTGCAGACCTAAAATCACTAAACTGGTGGATTTTTAGTAGTACTGCTAGGAGAGAGAAATGTTCTGAGTGGTACCTTGTGTTGCTGCAAGAGAGAGGTAATCAAACAATTTCATACATGATACTACACAATTAGCTGAATTAGACTTTACCATTCTGAGCTGAAGATCATCTCAGCAACTTGGCTGTAAATACTTACCAAGACTAGCCTTTCCACTGCCCAAACACTAAACTGTTTTTACTTAACAGGTCTTGTGAGAGTCAGCATTTTGATATCAATCATATTTACTATTAGCTACCAGCACTGAAATGACAAAACGTGCTTCTATTCTTGGAGATTAATATAATTGATTAAACTCTACTCAGCACTTCATGTCATGTGGAAAAATAAGTGGCAAACAGTATTTCTCCCCCCAAAGCCTGACATTTCAATTCATCTGAGTGTTTTATTTGGTCTCACATCTGGATTATATAAATTGAAAGAACAGTTTTCAATATCTGTTTTGCTTAAGGTTAAAGTATTAGACAAATCCTATTCGCCAGGCTGCCAAATTAAATTAAAGTGGGCAACGGAAGGGGAACAAAAGAATAAAGAAGCTAAGTTTTAGTCCCTTGTGTTCAGAAAGTGAGACAAAATTAACCCCTATGAAGGGGAAGCACCAGCCCTGACAGACAAATCTGCTAGAGTGGTAACATCACATAAATCCAGAAATCATGTTGGCTGGCATCCCAGAGGTAACTGGCCTTTACCAGGCCATCACATTCCTATGAAGGGAAGCCACACTTCAATGACTCAGAGCCACACAGTTCAGTTCCAGGATTCGTTGTTGTTAATAAAGTCTGTATTGGTACAGATTGAACCTTCTTGTAACTTCATATAAAGAGTTAAGGGAAGTCACTTGACATGGTATCACCATTGTCTACTTGACTGAGGGGGAAAAAAAAGCTGCATAATAGGCTGCTGTTGTGACCCATCCTGCCACTGCAATGCTGAAGTGACATGGAGATTGCTCCTTCCAGCTTAAAACATGCTCTTGTTTATCTCAACTATCTGCTGACAGCAAACATGTACAGATGTGATCATCTAAACACAGACATTGGTGATCTGTTTTTAAAAGCCACCTCTTTACGGCAAAACATAGGGACCGACAGGCAGTAAAAAGAGCAGAGAAAATATTCCAGCAGTGATGCTGTTTTCCCCTGAGAGACAGTAAAGCAAGACATATCTGTCATAAGATAAAGGATCACAAGAAGAGTTTAAATCTTTTTTGTATGTTTACATACATGTACGTGTATTTTTGACAGTGTACTGACAGTCTTGTTAAGCATTCTCATATACAGTCATCAGGATGTCAAAATGGCACCAAGGCTCTCTGAAAGCACTGAGAAGGGCTGGCTTTTCTCCCAGTGATCAAAACCAACTCTCAGCTGAGAACAGTTAAAGCTACAGCCACTCCTTGGGTATTTTCCCAGATTTATAATAGCAACATAAACTGAGACATGAATCATGCTTTTTGTCCTCTTAACCCATCAAGTTTCTGCTTTTACAAATAATGTAATGCACTCCTGCTCTCCCCCGAGCTGTGTATTACACTGAGCCAGATAAAACCTCCAATGAACCAATATTCATTAAATCACTTTAGATACCTATTTTCTCAATATAAACAAGACAAGATTCAGACAGAACCTTGCTGGGCATAGAGCTCAAAACTGAGCCACGCCAACATGTATGAGGACTGCAGCCACAGGAGAACATCATCGCTGTCCACATATACCTACAGGGACAACACAGCTACCAGAAGTTGTTTTATGACAGCAGTGTTTAATTTAAACATTTACCAAGGGTCCTTTATTAGCAAAAGGCCTTACTAGGGAAGAGACAAAGAACAAAATAAAGCAGCAACAATCCAATGCACTAGTATTTGCAAGTATGTGGAAAGGAGCTATGAAAAGGTAAAAGTCAGCAAACAAAGGGAACCTAGAAGGAAGGAGAATAGCTTCTGAGCAAGTCTTAGGAATGGAAAGAGATTTAGGGATGGTCACTGAGGTCAATTCAGATGAAGAGTGCTCGGTTTGCACAAGCACAGTGGGTTTGGAACTCTGCTAAGAGGGAAGCCACTGAAGACTCCTAACTATGGAAAAGTAAGATTGAAAATCGAGGGAAAGATGGGAGACAGCTGTGTTTAAAGGAAGGGAAACTCAGAAACACAAGCAGCATGATGTAAAGGGTTAGTGGCTAGCTTCTGTGTCGAGGTGGGTCTTCTGGACAGTTGAGCATCATTTGTGCTTCCTTAGCCTCCAAGCTAAAATTAGTGCAGGCAAACTTTTGAAGCTGATAGAATAGGTTTTTCTTTCCCAAAGGTAATATCAGGTTAAAACCGGACTTCAAACAGAGGCAAGATCCTGCTTATTTTCTTATCAGTTGTTTCTTATCATTGCAAGGAGTGGCTCTCCACTGTTGCTGCATTCTGAACTGAACAGCTGGGAGCCCCTGCCCATCATCGATACTGCACTTTAGATGGTACAGCTTCAGTTCCTGGCTGTCACCAGCTTTGCTTTATGCACCAAACACCTGCCCACATGCTCTCTTTTGTGCCTCATCTCATCACTGGAGAGCTTTTGTGTCCCAAAACATTACTCCAAATCTTAGAGAGGCCAAGAGACCTCCTTGACACAAGTAAGGACACAATAAAGCAGTGGATAAGTTGTTCAACATTTAGTTCTCTAAAGGATTGCTTTTATCCAAGAACTGGAGCTAAGAACAGAAACACTTCAGTTAGGAGTAAAACAAAGACTCACAAGCACCCACAGAAAACCAGCTGATCAATTGGTATCTGAAATCCTTGAGGAGGAGAGACTTCACAGTGAATGAGGCAGATCACTCAAGCTAGATACAATCAGAAGTTACTCCTACACTCTGGCATGATGGATAACGTCACACAAGGGTTCTCAGGAACATTAATAAAGCTCAACATAGCGATCATTTATCTGTCTTGATCAGCAATTCTTTGGGGGCATTACATTCATTTAACAAAACAGAATCCTTATCTCCATTAGATCTAGAAGAATATAAAACAATAAGAAAAAAACACATGGCAACACTCTCATTTGCTTAGAAGGAAAGATGTAAAAATGAGATCATTTAATGGACTATTATTCTAGGGCTATTTATTTTTCCATTAAAATCAGTTTTATTGTAGATCACTCAGAGAGGAAATCAGCCTTTCCCAAGGCAACTGGAATGAGAAGCATAGGAAGGAAGCATTATGATCATTTAACAAGGGACTAAACAGCACAAGCACAGAATTAAAAGTGTTGGAACTTAAGTATGGCAACAATCTCAACTGCTGGTCCTAAAAACTATTAAATCTAAATTCAGAAAATGAAGGAAGAAAGACAAAAAACGCAGAGCACCCAAACTAAGCATGCCTTGCACTCCTCCTATCCCCAAACCCTGAGCAGTGATACAAAAACAGGGCCACTTGCCTTAGCAACTACTCCTCCTGCATGTCCTCTTCCACACCATTACTAGCCCTGCTGCCATAGGATCATCAAAGGGATAAGGCAAGATTTATTCTTGCATGGCTACCAATACCAAATGCTGCACATATGGCAAAGTATAGTAAATAAAAACCTGATCCCATCACCCTCACTTTGAAATCAAAGGTTTTTTTCTTAATCTGCTTTTTGTGGTTTGCCCCAGTCCTAAGGGAGAACCAGGAAAATACACATCCTGCAGAAAATAAATAAATAAATAAATAAATAAAAATTAAACTGTATTTGAGAAGGATTGAACCAGGAGAAGAAGGAAGGTCAAAAATGCAAAGAAACAATGGAAAAGATTCCTGCTTTTGAAATGATCCATATACCCGCTCTTTATACCATAATGCACAGATGTCACGAAAGCTAAGCACAACACCGTGAGGCATTTCACATTTGTCCTATACATTTATTATTTAGACATAATTTCTCTTTTATGGCTTTGCTGGAAGGTCAAGACAAATTTTCTCCCATCACCTCCAAGGCCAAGGTTGGTAATGAAACACCTACCAACAAAATAATTGCTGCATTATATGTTGTAATGCTCCATTTGAAAGGGGGAACATGAAATAGCAAAACCCAGAGCACCCAAACTAAGCATGCCTTGCACTCCTCCTATCCCCAAACCCTGAGCAGTGATACAAAAACAGGGCCACTTGCCTTAGCAACTACTCCTCCTGCATGTCCTCTTCCACACCATTACTAGCCCTGCTGCCATAGGATCATCAAAGGGATAAGGCAAGATTTATTCTTGCATGGCTACCAATACCAAATGCTGCACATATGGCAAAGTATAGTAAATAAAAACCTGATCCCATCACCCTCACTTTGAAATCAAAGGTTTTTTTCTTAATCTGCTTTTTGTGGTTTGCCCCAGTCCTAAGGGAGAACCAGGAAAATACACATCCTGCAGAAAATAAATAAATAAATAAATAAAAATTAAACTGTATTTGAGAAGGATTGAACCAGGAGAAGAAGGAAGGTCAAAAATGCAAAGAAACAATGGAAAAGATTCCTGCTTTTGAAATGATCCATATACCCGCTCTTTATACCATAATGCACAGATGTCACGAAAGCTAAGCACAACACCGTGAGGCATTTCACATTTGTCCTATACATTTATTATTTAGACATAATTTCTCTTTTATGGCTTTGCTGGAAGGTCAAGACAAATTTTCTCCCATCACCTCCAAGGCCAAGGTTGGTAATGAAACACCTACCAACAAAATAATTGCTGCATTATATGTTGTAATGCTCCATTTGAAAGGGGGAACATGAAATAGCTCTATCCTTCAGGGAGAAGGGCTTCCACTTAGGATACCAATGGCTTTCACATTTTTTCTCATTTTTTTCTTCCTGTTTTGCACTATCATGTTATTCCAAGCGAGAGGTTACACTGAAAGAAATCAAAGCCACTTTTACGCTTTCTATCCTTTCCATTGATCAGACCTGAAAACTGAAAATTAAGACATCTAGCAATTACAAAGGAAAAGGCTTATGAAACAGACACACTAGGGAAAACTAGAGTTTTATACAATAATGATTAAGACTTTCTGAACACGACAATAAAATTCACTACTGGTAAGCAATACTCCTGCTGTGTGCAAAGGACCAAAAACAATCAGGCACCTGAATTTCCTATTCTCTTTCAAGCATCAAAGTGCAGACCCTGCTCTTACTCACACTGTTGTGACTCTAATTTCTTTCTATTTACAATTTTAATTAAAAAGATAGGAGTTTGGCCTTCATATTTGTATTTGCTCTTTCTGTATTAACAATGAACTCTACTAACATTAAAATGCAGCTCCAAAAATGTGCTTGTGCACATTAATGAAGACAGGAGAGACAGTTTGCCGTTGTTATCCCCTGAATCTGTAACTGAACAAAATCACCCAGGTAAGCACAAGGATTTTTACCATGGCCATAAAATATTTTTGCAAAGACAAGCATTAAAACCTAAGCTAGGATTGTACATTCTGATTTGCAGCACTCAGCTCATAGCTGATGTAGATATTTTTAACAATTTTTACCACGATGTATGGGCTCAGGCCAGTTGAATCCCCTGACACAAGAAATTTGCAGCCTCATTTGAATACCTGGGAGGAGAGAATTTACTGGTGAGCTCTTGCTAGACTGTTCAGTGCAAGCTCCTGTTTGTGCAGCACCTCTGCACTTGTGCTGCTGCACAGCTGCCCTCCCTGGAATGCCCTTGCAGAAACTGGGGAAATGCTTAAGAGAAACAAATATCAAAACCAGCCACTAAGCAAGGTAACCTGATAAATCTCTTTGTTAGCTACTGTAACAAAGAACATTGATCTGTAGAGCACCAGCTCACGAATGCACAAAGCAGAGTGAATTTCTAGAACATCCCCCTAAAAGTGTGCAAAGGTCTGCTAAGTGTGGCTTTACTCCTCCGAATGATGAGTTTCTCTGAGGAGCACCAGACTGGCTCAGCTCACTGGTCTCTGACAGACCTAAAAGGGCTACTGCTCTCCTGAATGTGGAAAATTAATTTCTTTATTCTACTTTCCACTGTCAAGAGGTATGAGAGGGATACAGAGAGTATTTATAATACTCTTGGGTTTTAAGTACTATAACATGTTTCTTATTATGTACTATATTTGCAGCATCTGTTCCCACCATAAATACAGTTTGGTCCAACAAACCATAACTTTCACTGACTTAAGGCTTGATTCTGTGGTGCACATCCCATCAGAGGCTTAAAGGGACTACTTCCATGAATAAATCTAAAGGATAATACTATGCTCTGTAAAGGCCTTGACTTCAACCAAGTTACTCCTGATCTTTATTGAGATGAATGGAAACAAAGCGGATCAAAACGAGATGAGATCTTGCACAAAGCTTCTAGCCAAAAAAACCCAAAACAAACCAAAATCCCACAACCCAAGCCTCCCCCCCCCAAAAAAGTGTGTCCATCCACTATTTTGTTTTCAATCTGTTTTCACCCTGTATTTTCCTACAGTCACCAACTTGAACAGAGAAGCATTCACGCAGAACATTCACCTGGGCTGTAGCAGGCTTCTTCCTGCTTGTCTGAGTCAAATAAAGATATTTGAAGAATTGTTACACACCCTCTGATAAGAGGTTTACACTGCAGGGAAGTTTCATGTTTATCTCCTTTTTCTCTAGGAAATACCCATGAGACAACAGATGCTCAGCACTGCAGGTAATGCATTGGCAACGAGTGAGTCAGTGATACCAAGGATGTGGTATTTGCCTATTCAAATTCCACCCATGTCAGTGTTTTGCCATGCAGTACTATAACCATAAAGGGATGCTCACATCCAATAATACAGAATCAGGATGTCACCCTGTAGGTGCCAGCTGATGTTTAAAAAAGATGCTAAGTATTCTGTACACTTAAACTAGATGGAATCAGCATTAATAACCTAAGGTCACAGTTTTACATGATACTGGCTGCTGCTGAAAGGTGAAGCTCTATTTTCTTTTTCCCTAAGGTACATATTCTCACCCTCCACCTTGCACAGGATTATGCAGTCTTCTATCTCAGGCCGGCAATCTTATCCAGTGGAAAACTTGCTTTTATTTTTCAAAGCTAGTTTTCCCATAAGTCAGCAAACCGATCCAACTTGCCCACAGTCACAAAGTTGCCAGAGCAAACACAAACAGTGCTAGCACATGGCTGGCCCAGAGAGAACAGGATCTTGTTTCATTGGCAGCCTAAACTTAGACTGAACTCAGTGTAACATAACACTGCACCCTGAATTTTCTACAATGCTGTTTCCTTGCTGTGATTGACAGAATACTGAATGATATCTCTGCATATCTGTGAAGAGGTAGCTGTTCATATGTGACTTCCTCCCATTTGAGAAAACTAAACACGTTAAGAATTTTGCTAGAATGTTTTTTGTAAGTAAGTGGTTACAGAGGTTGGCACAAAGCTCACAGTGGGGAAACAATCTATCCAGAGAGGAAAAAAACAGCGTCTTACCTTCTCATGTAATCTAAAACTCAGTAAAAGTAAGATTTACCCAAACTATTTATGATTATTATTATTATTACTATTAGGGCTCCAGAAGCTTTTAACAGCCTTAAACATAAAGTCAAGGCTCCAATGCAGTTTTGTCAACACTGTCTACTGCAAATTTGGGAGCAATTTTTTTGTTGTCCTCAAGCACATCTCCAAGAATTTTAGTATTAAATTAGCAGAACAAATTTCCTTAAAACAGAAAAAGACAAACAAAACATCCTTTCTTCCATTAGTCACAGATGAGAAGAAAAAATGAAACACTGCATACTAAAAATACCAGCAAACAAACCTAGCCAAAACTGGGCTTGTTTGTTTTGCTTTAGAAAATAGGCTCTTAACTTTGGATAGCTAGGTTAGGATTTTGGAAGACTGAGCATGCTAGAAAAGAAGAGTCCTTGACTCCTGCAAATTAGAACTCTTCATTATTCTAAAACTATCTTCAACATTTAAGCAACATATAATGTATTTTCTTCTAGAAGGGCCCTCCTAAGTTGAATTTGAAAGGCTTCAGTAATTACTTTAAGTTACTTGTATCAGCGCTCTTTTCTTCCATGGTTAATAACTTGAATATTAGTAGGATCCCGATTATAAGCATTAAAACTATTTTATACTAGCAGCTATTACTTTCTTCTTTTTATTTTTAATATCTACATCTTATGCCAGTTCTGGGGAGAAAATTCAAAATTTAAGAATTCACTTTGTAGTTATTTTACTTCTGCCAGGCAGATCTCCACTTAACGTTTCCCATGAAACTAACCTGGCTTGTGGTCAACCAAAACCTGTCCAGCTAGAGTTAAGTGGTACTTAAAACTTGGGTTGGCCTCTGCAAAATTGAGCAAAAGTTAAATTGGTAAAGATATTTTTTTGCAGTTTTTGAAAGCTGAGCTACAAATTTGGTAGGGATGCTGCAGTGAGTATTCCAACTCCCTGTCAGAAGGAATCTCCAACTGTAGCAGATGCTCATTGTTCAGATGTATAATTCTGTTGCAGAATATTAAAGCTCTTCCTTAAACTCAGTTTCTAAATATGAAAGGAACTCTTAAGAAACAAACTAGTCAATCTGACAAGAAAGTCTGAGTTGGGGTCTCATTTTAAAGGACATCATTTAAGACACATGCAAGTCTTACATGAGTTTTTTTAATGGCTTTCACATTTATTTTTCCTCTACATCACTGACACTACAATACAAACCTGTCTGAATTTAAAATATGTATTCAATTTCCACGACAATGGATTATCTTTTTAGCAGATGTTGTTTGAAATATATAGTGACTGTGAAATGTATTGATCTAAAATGAAGACTAAACATGTACTTTTTTTTTTTTTCTTTCTCCAGGGAGATTGTTTTTTTTGCAAATCTAGCTCCCATCATCATGCACATCAAATGCATGAAGCTATTTGTGGGACAGCCTTAAAGCTCAAACATCAGACACCAAGCGGAAGTGTTAACACCACTGTCTATTCTAAAGCAATATTGATTAATGGGCAGAGCTTCTGATCTTCAGGCCAAGATTTCTCAGCGTATCAGGTTTCCTTATTTGGAGGAATGGCTTATTTAGGAGCCTGTAGTGATACTCCTCCTGAAAAACAATGAAGGCAGTTGTTTGAAGAGCAGAGGCTGACCTGGATTATCTGAGCACCAAGGCAAGCACTTCAGCTGCTTGATGCAATTTTTAGTAAGCAGTGCAGGAAAAATGCAGAACATTTGTAATCATAACTGCACAAACACTCCACTAAGTTGTTGTCTGCTTCGCCTCTGAAAGCCTTTGCTTCAAAACCAAAATGTTTTGAAATCTAAACAAGGTATTAGAGCAGCATGTCCCATATTAAGACAATGTCTTATTTGCACTGACTATTCTAAGAGTATTTGACAACCTTGCATTCACTGTAGCAACAGAAAAACTAGAGACTGAATATCATAAAGCCAAGCTTTGAAAGATTTCACCTGTAAGCAGCTGCCTGCATATGAAACCCCAGTAATTTTTAGAGACTGGCCCTTTGTTATTTCACTCTCAATAATTTTTCTTCCAAACCCTCCCACATTTTCTTAAACAAGTAATGGTTACTTGACTTCTCACACCCACATACCTGTAAATCTTATTCTTCCCTCTGCTTGCTGGCCAGAAAATGTAGCTTCTTCATACAAATATATAGAAATTAAAAAAATATTTAAAGATTCAAGAAAAGCAGTTTACCTTTTTGTGATAATTTGGGGTTTTTCTGAGGGGTTTAATTGCTTTTGCTAGTACCTATTTGATGCTGCTATGATAATTTATCTTTGTTCAATATTAGTTTAACAAGCCCTCTTCAACAGACTGCAAATGCTAATTAAAAAAAATCACACTCATGTTTTTCAAGTTCAAAGCTACTTAAAAAAAACTAAAAATGACTGAAATCACCTATAGCCATGATCAAAATTAAATTAACTTCCATCAAGAAGTTAACATCTGGATTTCAATTAAGCTTCGAGTTAATTGTTAACTGTCTTAACTCATAACCAATCAAGGAGTTTCAAAAAAAAAAAAAAGAAAAAAGGGAGAGATCAGCCTTTGATGCCAGTTTGAAAGTTGCTGAGCTATTAATCAGTAGTTATCAGTTTGCCTTAGATGACTAAAACTCATTAATATAAACGAGAAGCCTGAAAGGATCACATTAGTGTGATATCAGTTTCATAATTTACAACATTGAAATAGCTAGAATAGTTAAGCTATCACTTAACTTCACTGCATAGAAGGATAATTTGGCATCATTAATTTTATTCTGCCATTTGCCAAACATAATTGGGAACGATAGGATCTTGTAAATCTGAGTTCCAGAAGCTTTTGCTCACATCCTCTTATTGTCTCCCCAGTGTCCTGGCATTTAATGAATGAAATAGCACCAAACGCATTCAATAAATGGAATTTTGCTATCCACCAGTGCCACCCATCTCTGTTCCCCTTCTGCTCACCTCCAGAGGCCACATTATCCTGTCTTTAAGCCTCTCATCCACCAAGCCAAGCCTGCTTTTGCTAAGGTGATTAGAAGATAAAGGAGCTCTGAAGTTGTCAGCAGAGATGCAGAGGCTCTCAGCAGAGATGACAGAAGCAGTTTAGCCTGAGGAGAGTTTTACATTCCTTTTGATTTCACTGGATACATACTTCATAAAAGCATAGTGCTGTGGCAATTATTTCCAAAGCTTGTTTTTTGTTTCTATTACCTTTCCATGAGCAGGATAGAATTCTTCCCCTCATCATCTTCACTACATACACTGTGAGAGTCCTCGGGTAGAGCTGTTTACTGGTGGCCAGTTACTATCTGGCACACATCTTAGCCATACTGTTCACTGCCCAAACTGTTCACACTTAAAGGGACTTACAAACTTTTGGCACAGAAGGAATATTATGAAATGGAAATAAGTTTCTCCTTCTCTAGTTAAAAATATAAAATCTCTTTAATTTTCAGTTTCTCACTTCAAACGTAATACCCTAGAATTAATTCTAGACAAAAAAAAAAAAAAAAGAAAAAACAGCAATATCTACCTAGTCACCAAATGGTTAATGCACTAGATCTTGAAAGCAGAAAAAGAATTTTTTTTTTTGTTAGGTATGTGCTCAGTTAGTGTATGTGGCAATAATGAGCAAAACAGCACTCTCTCCTCAGCCTCATTACCACTGGATCTCCACCTCTGAGTAAGAACTTACTATTTAGCTAGCTCATGAATAAAAAAAAAGTAATAAAAAACAATCCATAAACATGACTATGACTAATTTAAATATTTAGATCCAACCTACCACTGATTTTAGGCTTGCAAACATTTAGTTAGTTCAGAAAGAGCAATTCTTAAGTAAACTCATTAACTATTCCAGTTAATCTTTATTCCTGCTCACTTTTATTCACCTAAAAGTATACGCAAAGCTAAGGGAAAGAAGTTGTACCAATTCCAGAGGTAGATAACCATATGCTGGATCAGGATTATTATTGCATATTTACATTTGAGATCTACATTGAACCTAAAGCTGAATTAGCCTTCAACTAGATGGATCCCTTGGCTCTCAAGGCTTCCATAACTTCGAGGAAGCTTTTCTCATTTGAATTACTGCTGGGGAAGAACAACTTATACCTGTGCTTCCCAGACAGATTATGTTCACTACATAGAAGCAAAGCATTTGTTTTGCATGTTTTGTTACTTCACAGATAATCCCTTTAGCCTTTGGGCTGACATACTGTATAGAAATTCAAAATAACCATTCACTAGACTTATTTCATACTTCTTTTATGAAGCTCTTCAAAGAGCATTCTTATTCCAAAGAGATAAGAGAGTTCTTTTGTCACATTGACATATAGGTTTTATTATTCTTTAATGGAAACTTCATCAGCTCTGGCAGTTTTGAACCTTAAGGAGGTTGTGCTATTAGGCACAACAGACATGCTACTTTTAACTGTAAAAAGTTACAATGCAAACAGTTATTTCCACTGTTCTTGATATATTTCAGTGTTTTAGAAGATATTTGCTCTTTTCTTGCATGCAACTTTGATCACAAGAACAACCAAATTAGAGTCCTCATTCAAAAACTTTTTAGTGAAAAAAAACCCCAATTTTTAAAGACAAAGGAAACACAAGGGCTTTACAGGGCTATGGGTCCTGAAACTGTGTCATTTGCTCTGCTTCACACACTGAGAAATAACAATCTGCAAGCCAATCAAGAGCTAAGTCTGAAATGGAAGCTACTCTAGGGGAATGTTCAAAGCATGGAGCTGATGGTAAAATACCTCTCCAAGTTAAAATTAAACTTTGTGAATACTACCTTTAAGTCCCAGGTTACTGTTGTCTACCCAGCAAGAACTGTTGCCTCACTAAAAAAACCAAAACCTTTTCACTTTAAATCAGCTTCTAAAATGTGCCTCATTTCTTACTTATCCCCGTGTGATGAACTCGGAGAGCCTCACTGGACTGCCAAAGATAAAACCAGACCTCACCAAACCTGCTTCCAACCCAATCATGCTTTGCAACTAAACATGCACTTGAAACCACAGCACTAAGATAGTTCTGCTACTGTCAGGGATTAATGAAGAGGCTGAAAGATAAGTGCTAATTAGCATGGTCAGAATGGTATCCACAACCATTATTATTTTATACAGCGTTGGCAACACTTTATCACTATCACTTCTAACACTGGATACTAACTAGTTTCCTCAAGAAACATTGAGTTTTTTGATGCTTCTTTTCAATCACCTTTTTTTCCTGCATTTGCACAGTACGTTGAACAGAACCCAGACAGTTACGTTTCCTATCACTTGAGAGGATCCAAGTCCTGCACAAGTGGAATAGGCAGAGTGAAAAGCAGGATTAAACCTTGGCTATGCCAGTTAAGCAAGTGGGTTTTGACATACAGAAACATTCAAAAGTGGAAGTCTGCAAAGTGAGCAGTCTCAGTTCCCAACACATCCAAGCAAGCAGGGTCAATGAACAGAGTGTAGGAGTTTAGCACAGGATTAGGGGCTAAAACTCAAGTTAGACCCAGAGGTAAGCTTACTACTTGGACATGCAATTAATATCTTTGTCAGAGGATGAAATTAAGTTTGGGATGTGTGACATACTAGAGTAAGGAATGGAACAAACAAAACTGATACGTATTTTCTTGCAGAGAGACAAATCAAAGATACAGAGAGATGGTCCAAATCTCAGTCATTAAAGCTGTCCCATTTCTAAAAAAGTGAAAGATTCAGAACCAAAATTTCACTACTGCATTACCTTCCATAGCTACATCAGGTCTGCCAAATACATCAACTCGACACGTATTCAAGTCAAGAGATGGTATTTAGAAACTACTCACATGATAAGCCTCAAATTCTTCTACTCTGATACTGTCAATATAAGTCTGTTTGGAGTAAAATCCACTTTGAAAATATACCTGGTGATAAAAGATGACAGCATCTATTTTAAATGCAATTATTATTTGAAAGGTGCTCATTATTGCTAAATGATCCCTCTTTGATAGAACCAGTACCTGCAACACACACTGGTATTCAACAGTTCCAGTAGTGAACAGTTCTCTAAACTGCTAATTAATATGATAACACAACTGCTCTCCTCAGCTATACTGTAATTAAATTTGGGGCCTGTAAAGACTAAGCTCTACCATCTGTAGCTGTGGAGAGAAAAGTGCTTTATTTGGACAGTGATAGGGATTTTTTTCTCTTTAGCCAAAGGGCGAACCTTGAAACAGGGAATTGCTTTCTGAGAACTTGAACCCAATGTGCTTATGTTGATGGTGTGTTACTCCCTGTCACACTTAATGGGAAGCCTGTCAAGCTTTGTTTGAAACAGTTTGTTTGCAGGTTCTCAATTTTTTTTTTGTAAAGCATTTGTGCCACTGTTTCATCCCCCAAGCAGTTCCAAATAATTGAGGCGTTTTTACAAATTTTGTAATTAAAGGACCTACTGGAGTTACTATAGTAACAGGGGTCTTTAGAAATCAATTGAATTAAAAAAAAAATAAAATGGGGTTGATTGGTTGGCTTTGATCTTTTCTCTTTGTTCACTGGTACTAAGGATATTCTGAAAAACAATCTTTTTTCTCTCAACTGGAGAGTTCAGCTATATTTCAGAGCTTACACAGTGAAAGCATTTGATTTGATCATCAAGTGATGGCATAAATGTAGACAACTGTCTGTATGCTGGTTTCTTTCTGGGGACAGCCCTGACAAATGCAGAACAGCTCCACTTACACAGCTTTAAGATAGACATACTGAACTTCTACCATGACACAGAAAAACTCTAAACAATTACAGACATTTTAGGAAATACTCCTCCAAAAATGAAACCAAATTCAAGTTACAAGAACAAAACTCAGTGCTCATTCATTTCAAAACAAGGTTCAACTGGAGGGTGCAGTTAACTTGTTTCATTGCAAGTATTCTATTTGGTTTTGGTTCCACCAGCACCTGACTCTTAAAGTTTCAGTTTCAAGAGTGTTTCCACTTTGAAAAGCTATGAAGTGTAACCTCTCACTCAACAGCTCTGTTCCTTCTCATGCTGTCTACAGAGACAGATCATCAGTGCTTAGGGCACAGATCAAGCCTTTCTTGCTTTTTTTGCTCTGTTAGCAGTTCAATCAATGCAAAGAATGTGTTTATGATCATCATTATATTTTAATTATACTGACAGGCAATATCAACCCTTGCAAACTAACATTACCGTAATTCCACCAACACTGGAAAGCAACAGTAGTACCTGTGCAAGTCACTTTATGTCATTCCTTCAATTTAACTGTTGTTTTTTTTTAAAGTCACTTAATGTATACTTGGTGAAAAACAGTCACACCAGAAATTTTCACTAGCAAAACTATTTCCACCAGATATAGGCTGAGTCACAAAGGAAAAAAGACCACCACAACAGTCCAGATCACAGGTGTGTGAGAAGAATGAGACTGAATTCACCAAGTTCTACCCTCTTGCACCTAACCACAGGTGTTGCTTTGGGATACCAACCCATCAACAACACCATAAACACAGTATGATGCAGTTGCCACACACTTTGGAAGGGCATAATTTGCATTCCAGAACCTTTCTTGAGAAAGGATAAACCCAGCTTAGTTCTCAGAGTCAACATACAGAGTCAGGTTTGGACTCTGTTGCAAGCAGCTACCTACATCATGGTTTCAATTTCCAGTGATGAAAATGAAACCTTTTTCCTCATAAGAGACAATTGCCTTTCATTAAGCTCTTATTATTTATTAGCATCTGACTGAAAAATACTTCTTTTTTTGAATAACTGTCTCATTTCCTTGCAGAAGTAAGATGAAACTATGAATCTGACTGTCAAAATACCATACCCATCCAAAGATATAGAAGGTTTTGCACCTCTCAGGTGTCACCACTACCCTGTTGCGGCATGGTCCCATGTGGTCCTCCTCATCAACCACATCTAACCTACCCAACAGGACCACTCCAGGGACTCACTGCAGTCTTATTTTGCCACCTAAGTCATCAGGAAACTCCTGTTCTCCTTAGAAGAAAATTCAGGTGCCCAGGCGACCAGGGAGGAGGTGGAGAGATGCACACTCAAGTTCTGTCCTGCCTTGTGGCAGGAACATCAGGAAGGTGTTAGACCAGCTCTGCAAGGCTCACCAGAGAGCAAATCCACCCCACAGCTTACACATAACCAGCAAGACCAAACATTTAAAATGACATGGAATAATTTTTCTCCAGAGGAAGAGAGATCATAGAACAACTTTAGCAACAAGGAAATCCAGGCACTTTTAAGTCAGTAACATTTCCAGAGGTTTAGCACATCTTACACAAAATCTGCTCTCTAAAATACCTAACTGAAGATTGCTGTAACAAATTTACAAAACCAGGTAAATTTACAGTCACATAAATTTCTGGAATGAGCCTAAATTTCAGTGCAGAACTTGATTTTTACCTTAAATAACCACACTTACTAAGCAACTGCTTTCATTGGTCTGAAGGGCAATTGCTTAAAATAAATGTCATTGTAGCTTAGAAACAGGAGCCCAAATCCTCATTTCAGACACACCACTGTAATGCAGATGAACATCAGATTAATTTTATAAAGTTAAAGTCTGAATTGTAAGTAATCTATATAAAACAAATATTGTTATAAGTTATGCTAATTAAAAAATAAATATTATTAATAACTGGTTAGTGACAGAACCTGTTTTTACCTAATAAATGGTTTTCCAGTCCTAAAAAGAGCCATAAACACAAAGGATCCATTTCATGCATTGATTATTAATTTTTAAAATTTTTTTTATAGAACAGTCAGTCATGAGTTCTTTATGCAGCCCCATACGTGTGGTAGGCCTAAAAAGAGAAAAACGCAGCAGCAGATGCATCTTCAACATCTACCTTAAGGCAGTAAAATATTTAAATTACCTTCTGGGAAGAACCAAAGAGAAACAGACTGAGATTTCACTTTCATCATGGATAGGAATTCTGCAACCAACCCATGTGCAATGCACTAAGAGTTTGCTCAATCTGAGAAGGCAGCCCCCATCTCAGCTACAGGAGCATCTCTCTCCAGCCACATTCAATGCAAAACCTCTAAACATAACAATTTCTTAAAATAAATGGTTAACTCTATATGGCCTAAGCACAGGACAATCTTTTGTCCAAAAGTCTCAAGCAGACCACCCTCTAATAACTGCTCAATAGCATAAGGAATTTCAGGGAGACAGCATCCCATTTCTTGGTTGGAGATACACTGAAATGTTTAAGATGCATCGCTGTGTTGCATCCCCCCACCATTGTTTGTGGGTTGTAAATTCATGCTGTCAGGATGTTTTTCTAAAAACTTCTCAACTTTGCTAAAAATCTCATACTGTCTGCTACGCTGGCCAGAGAGCACAGACTACAGGACATGTATTTCAATTCCTTATGAGTAGCAGAAGCCCTAAACTAACATCACGCCTGTCCATGAGGTAGCATCACAGTATCAACTGAGACACGTTTCAGGATTTTCTTTCCAGCTTTACCACTTTGTTTCTTGTGTGACTTTAATCAAATAACTTATCCCACACAAATTTCAGATTTCCCTTTTTAATTTTTCTTCTGCCTTAATAGGGTGCTACAAGGCTTATTTAGTATTTTTAAAACATAAACAAGAGGTACTTTATCAAAATCACAAGTTATTATAACAACAATAGGCTTTGTAACCCCTGGCTTGAGTCCTTGCAGTATTTTGTAAGCAGGGTGTGAATTAGAAGCAGCACACCGAAACTCTTGTGCGTCATCTTCACAGGAGCTTCTCCACCTGTTATTACCCTGCCTACAATACTTAGTGATCTGCAGAAACACATAGTGAACTCATAGAGATTTGCAGTATAGCTGAAAGAGAAAAGAGAGAAGGTTTCCTCATGTGCATGGAATGCCCTAATTCTAGTCAGCTATATAATGTTTAAAAAAAGAATGATGACAAGCTCCGTGACGTACCAGGCAAGAGTCATTATGAATGTGATACAAACCGAATCCAAAAATAGATGACTGCATGCTTCAGAAAGAAAGAGAAAGAGACCTTCCCATCATTTGCAATAAGGAAACCACCTTAGCTAATCACAAAACAGAAGTCAGATGGTTCCTGGGCTGAGCAATCCTGTCACCAGACGGGTATGTGTAGGTTGTTGCAGGATGTGATCTCTGGTGAGCTGCACAAACATGTTTCTCTAATGAGTATGCACAGTGGTTTGCTTTTCTACAACATGGAAATGTTACCCAAATGTGGCTGCCTGCACAGTGAGAAGTGTTCCTTGAAATATTTCATTATACACTAAATTTATTTCTGACAGAATGCCACTGCTGAGCAGAATGTAAATCCTGTAAGTTAACTGGCTACTTATATTTTCACTGCTCTCCTTCATGATTGTCCCAGCCTACCAGGCTTGTGAGAAAATACTGGAGAAGGAAGCTGTCAGAAGAAGTTGTGGAAAGTATTCCAACACCAGTGATTCTTACTGCAGACAAGTCTTGTAGTTTTTGTTATTATCATTGAAGGCTCGATGCTTCAAAAACCTCACTGTCAACTACCCTCCATAGCCACAAGCCCTAAAATTACAGCTGGACAGTGGAGGGTGCAGGGGGAGCACAGAAACTCTAAACTTAAACCAGTCAGAACATCTAGCATTCAATCCAAGCTCTGACACTGGCTGCTGAAAGGTAGCCTTGAACAGTTGAACTGAATTTTCTGTGCCACAACAATACAATGGGTATGGTGCTGTACTTTTAGCAGCAATATTCAAATTAAATTAAGCCTCACTAGGAAAAGTAAGAAAAATATTATTCCAATAGAAGCAAAGCTACCCTATAACATGTTTTTATTTTCATAAAGGGATTAATTTTCCTTTTCCTCCCCCAAACGTGATCTGTTTTCCAACAGACTAGCCCTAGGCAGGTCCCATGTTTTCAAACCTTGGCTATACCTTGTCACATTTATTCACACACAGCCTTCCACATTCCATTTACATTCACAAAAGAACAATATGACCAAACCCAGAGAGATTTCCAAATATTTTTATTGCATCCAATGATTACCTATTACCAACTAGCCATTCAAACATCATAAAGCAGGAATATCATCTGATCCTTCATTTCAAAAGCAGGAGACGCTCCTAGTCCCCTCTCTTAATTCTGTGCTCTTCATGGGATGCTACTACTGAACTGACTACAGTGAGTACAATATACCACTGCTCTAGTGCTACACTGGAACAGCAAATCCTTTCAGGTCTGGGTTACCTACTGTTTCCTCATAATAATTCTCATGCTCAGACATCCTTCCATTTTTTTTTTTCCATTGTTTGTTTTTTTTTTTTGGGGGGGAGGGTGAGGAATATGAAAGAGGGGAAGAATTCTGAGCAATATTTTGCAATCTCTACCTCCTTCTAGGCTTCTAAACTGTAGTCTGTATTCACACAACATGGAAGAGCAAACCTTATTTTTAAAAGAACTTATGTATCTGTATTTTATTCACAAAAGAAAACTAAACTTGTCATAAGTGTATGAGGTTTTTTGTGCTTAGTAAGCTGCTGTTGGTAGACTGCTACTGGTACCAGT
Source organism: Chaetura pelagica (assembly GCF_000747805.2). NCBI lineage: Eukaryota > Metazoa > Chordata > Aves > Apodiformes > Apodidae > Chaetura > Chaetura pelagica. The sequence goes on from NW_009952259.1 coordinate 2,235,069, forward strand.
TAAACAGGTTTCTCACAATACATTATAATATGCATGTTTAAAGCATATTTTATTAAGCAATTTTTTATTTCTTTTATTTATTATAAAACTGTAAAGAAGCCCCTCATTTTCAAAGTCAGAGCTAAAGTGCATACCCCAAATCATAAGCTGTTATGATTAAGAACAGCTGAGCTACAAAGAAAAAAATTACAACAGAATGAAAGAGAATAGTGCCAAGCCAGATCAAAGAAGTGTGTGAACAAGCCTGCAGCCCGATTGAGCCAGGAATCTAAACAGCTTCTCAGACAAATAAGAAGAGACCCCACTGCAATCAGAAGGCAACATACCTTCATCCTAACAGTGCATTACCACAATGAAGACATTTTCACAATTACCAGTCATCTTAAAGGATGGGAGGAGGGGTGGGGAGATTATTTTATCCACAGTCATGAACTCAGAAACCTTTAAAACCAGTTGGGTGTGTACTCACATTTAGAAAGCAATGCTCATATGTTCATTGTCCAGACTGGCCATCTCCTGTACCGACCCCAACTCACTCCATTTAACTTGCATTTGCAAACAAAATGTTTTAATCTCTCAGATTGTTTTATTCTGAGATGTGCACGGCATAAAATGAAAGACAACTTTTTCCTTTGCAACCCAGAACACAAGCCTCACAGTCTCAGCTTCATTGTGTTCACAGACATGTTTTGGGGAAGATTTTTTATTTTATTGCTTGTAGAAAAGAGGCACCAGATACCCACAATGAGACATGTTGCTGATTCTACAGAAGCTGTAAGTACACAGCATGCTGGATAAAACCTGACAAATTCCCTCTTAATCTTAATGCTCATGAAGGGAAAGAAATTAGCAGCAAAACTGAGTTCAGCAATGAGATAGGTGTAATTAATAGGTTTCAGCATACTTATAGAATGGTTTGGGTTGGAAGGAACCTAAAAGATGATCTAGTTTCAACTCCCCTTCATGGGCAGGGACACGTTCCACTAGACCAAGGTTGCTCCAAACCCCTTCAATCTGGCCTCGAACACTTCCGAAGGTGTGCTACAAAGGTGGTTTTCTCTGTAATCCCTTTGCTAAAGTGTGGGACCAGGAGAAGCTCACTCCTTCTGCCTGGCTTTACAAGCAGTATACTTGTACAAACTAGCAACAGAGAGACTCTCACATCAAACGTCCCACTAGCTAAAATCCCAAGACATGGATGACTAGTCATACAGGGAGCTTGCATAAGGTTGTATTCCTTTATAAAAGGGTTTTACTAGCACACACTTCAGGCAACTTGAAAACTCAGTAGTGGCTTCCTGAATAATGTGGCTGGCTCAAACTCATACCAATAAAACTTTTACATCAGACCAAGCTGCCACCTAGTATTTTAACATCACATATTATGCAGGGAAGCTGTTTTAGAGGGCATTAAGTGCTATATGTTTGCTTTACTTCCTCACGTCTCCAGTGATTTCGTAACTACCAGGAACAAATGGTACCCAGCTGTACTGTTAGATACAAAAACATGGACATTTCTCAGGTCACTTTCAGGAGTTGGCTATGACGGCTCAAGACAAGAAGCCTACTGTAACCTCTTTTCCACTGATGTGCTCAGCCTAGCCAGAGAAAGCAATGTCCCATTTCTTGACCTGCACTGCACATAGGGCTTCTCAGAGGCAAATTTATAGCCTGAACCCAATTTCAGGCATGTACTTTTAAACGAGCAGAGTTATATTCAGTGGCATGCTGCAGAGCAGGCAATCCTGGCTCTCAGCCCTCTTCAGCTTCTGAATCCTCATGTGCAAGAAATGAAAGAGCTGGTCACATCCACAGAGTGGAATGAATTAGTTACTCACAAAAGATAACATTTTACTCAAGTACAGTGTTCACTGAATAAGAAAGTGCTGAAAACGTCTGCGTTTCTGTAACGTGAGTGTGTGTTTAAGAGTCCCCTCTGGATAATCTGCATGTAAATGAGGCAACATTAGTTGAAAGTATCTCTGGAAACTTAAACTGGCTACACATTCTGAAAGTTAAGTAAAAACAGAACCATGGGAGAGAACCCCTAATTACCACATAGTGAGGGTACTGATTAAAACCATCAGGGCAGGGATCCTGTGTTTCATTAAATAAATACACCAAGTTCAGCTTTATTGTTATTTTAGCTGATGAAGGAAAAATAAAGTCTACCTCCGCATGCATGAAATTACCTAAATTCAAAGACTCGCTGGCAAGAGACTTCCAATAGTGGAGGATTTTTTTTCTTAATGTTTCTATTTAAGTAGCTCACTACAGTTACTTGGATTAATATGAAATACTGAAGCACAGTTAACCTCTGGCATTTCAGTATTCTATATAGAGCCATTTCTTTGGATTTCACATGGCAGGGTGTAGCTAATAAATACAACATTAGAATACTATTTTAATCTTTTTTTTTTTTTTAACTAAAAGCAGAGAAGAACTAGAGAGCATTCTGGGATCATGGGCACCACCACATTTATTCTCTAGCTCACAGGGGTTTTTTGCTGCTTTTTAGCTACTACATTGAGTATTCAAAACTGATTGGCAAAAGCTTGAGCAAAACAACCTTAGTGAGGTCATTCCTGGGTAGCAATTTCACAGAGGGTTTAGTTCAATTAGAGAAAGACAGACATGAATTTGTACATAGGGAGCAAGTTTCCTCTTGCCACTAGCGGACTTAATTTATTTATACTGCTCAAGACAGGAGAACACCATTTCTGGGGTATACCAATATTTGCATTCTATATCTCACTGGTATATCAAACATATTAGTAAGGATTTTATCTGCTGACATCTCCAGAGTTTAAGTATGTCAAAAGACGTTTCTTCACTGTTTTTCCACCAGTATTGTCAGCCTCAGAGGGGACCTCACATCTGATACTGAACTGATACTGCTGGCTAATGGGATCTGGCCTCTTTGAGGAACATTTCAGCCTAATTTCAACATTTTCACGGAAGAGAAAGTGAAAAGTCTGATCCTTTATTTTTACTAATTACTTTAAGAGTTCAAGTTTCATTAAGAGCTTTGTTCAAGAACTGAACAAAGTCAATACAGAGTAACCTTCAGTGTCCTGATCTCCACACTCTCTCTTCAAAAATTTATAACCTAGAACAAAATAAAAGGAAGAAAAGGGAAGAAAAACAGTGTGGGTATACTGAAATTTGCACACTCACCAGCACTGTTATTTTAATTGGTATAAAAATCTCTTCAACTGTTTATCCATATATTATTAGTTCATTAATTTTTGTAGGTGATGCTATGTTTTTAAGGGTTATGTGAGGCTAAAACATAATCCAGTACCGGGATTCTGTTTTCCTGGGCATCTGGTGTAAGGAAGAAGGAGCAGCTAGAGCTTAAAGCCACAGTTTTGAGTCTTTAGTTTGTGAATGCTCCACATTATAATGCAGTAAGTAGAGAAACTAAAATATTTGCTTCTCAGTTCTCTGCTTTTCCAAGTACTTACAGGCAGCATTCATGTAAGTGACTGGGGGGTCCCTGTTGTTTATTATCTTCATAATCAGCCTTCAAGGAGATGGTGAGGGAGCTGGGCTTATACAGGATGGCTTTAAGGATGCTAAGGGCCAATTTAAAATAAACCTGCAACTGTTGGAAGGGTAGCTACAAAAATTACAGAGTCAAATTCTTCTCAGGATTGTCAGATGGTGCACAACTGTGGCTTGGGAGGCTCATGCTGGACATTAGGAGAAGCTTCTTCACTAAAAAAAGAGCAGGATGCTCAGAGAGGCTGTGGGATCTACCACACAGACATTTTCAAGATTTAGAAATGCAAAGCCATGATTATCTGATCTAGTTCTGGAAGAAGTCCAGCTCTAGGTTGGACATGGGACTAGATGACTTCCAGGAGCTCCTCTTAACCAGCATTTCCATCATTCTAATGCAACCAAGTAGTTATACAGTAAGGATTTCCAGTTCCTAAAACATTCATGTGTATTTCTCCTCCTACCCTTTCTTGGGTCTAATTCATAAGCTCACAGTGCTTTCACAGTGAATGAATCAAAGACACTTTAAAAAAAAACCAAAAATAAACAAACACAAAAAACCCAACAAACACCAAAAACCCAAAACTCTAGCTGAAAGCTGCTACTCTATGCAAATTCCCTGCTGCCAGTGGGGATGCTGAATGTAACAGAGCATGTGTCTGCAACAGCAATGAAAAAAAGCCTACAAGATATATCTATATGAAACAGCTCATTCCCTTCTGAAGTCCTGTCTTTGTCTTAGCTTGTCAGAAGAGACAGGGGCAAAGGGAGGGAGGAAGCACATAATTCACTGCCCATAAAAATAAATTTAATATTCATTAAAGGTCTGAACACCCTGCACAGAACCAAATACCTAAGCAATGCTTATTTCCTTCAACACTACTGCTTGCTCTGTCTGAACGTTGTTACCAAAGAGTGGCTGATTATTTGCATTAGGAAGTTGGGGCCAAAGAATAATGTCTCCCTAAGCAGCCAACTGGAAAAAAAAATCTGTGAACAGCTGTGTGATTGTTGCACAAGAGTTGTGGGAAAGCAGTGCACTGAAGTCAGATCCTGATCCATTACATCACTGTGCATTGAGACAAGCTCTACTGCAGACAGAAGCCATGACAGATGTAAAATAAACTAGAGTCCAGTCTACAATCTGTAGGACAGACAGCAGAATACAGCTCATTAGCATAGCTACATGAATGCCATTATTCAAACAAAATTATATACATTTTTCTTGACCTCAGCTACTCACTGTGACAAGCCATGCGTATTTTAAGAGAAGAGGCAATTCAAACCCCAAGAGATCTCATTCTGGTTCACCTCATACGCTTCTACTAACTGCTACAGCCAATTAAGACTGCCAGTTTTATGAACTACTACATATGAGAGAACATCACAAACCTGATTGTACCCTCCCAATACAATGAGAATGTTGAGTACCTTCCTTAAAAGCTCAGTGAAAACTTGATCCTGTGGTTATGATAACATTTTTATTTGCAGAAATAGATTATTGTATTATGCTCCTACACAACATAGAGCAGGATTCTGACCAAATCATACAATATTTTTGAAAAGTAATTTACTGACCACTTCTCCATCTCAGAACTAATCTAGGTTTTAATGGTTGATCCATTTATTCACAGTACTCAAAAATAACTGCAACAAGTTAACATGACTATAAAGTAGTAAGCTCTTCTGATACCATTATAACTATATAGGGGACATAAGAAAGACACTGTGCCAAGGAACTCAGAGTCTAAACACAGAATTTGTGCTCTTGTAAAATTAGAGTTGGGTTTTTTATTTTTTTGTTGTTGGTTTTGTTGGGGTTTTTTTTGGGGGGTGGGGCAGATGGAGAAGTTGGTTTATTCCTCTTTTTCCCTCCTGGAAGACTTGCAGGAAAGTGAAGGTTTTTGTGTTGGCAAGGATTGAAAAAAGAGAAGAAGCCACTACCTCAGGACAAAAATTTACACATAGCAACCATGGAATGAGAATTTGCAACAGTTCTTTATTTGTGCAGGTATTTATACAGCCACCTTTGACTCTGAAAAATGAATAAGAGGAAGGACAATACTTCCACAGAAATTAATTTTTGTTTTTCTCCCTATTACAACTTAATTTGATGCTTTTAGCCTATAGATGTGAATACATATTTCTTACCACCCCTGACATTCTGAAATGAACAGTAGAGGCAAGCAGTGGTTGTTGGTTGTTTGGGGTTTTTTTCAATAATAAATTAAGGTCAAGCTAAGTGATTAATGGGTTCTTTAACGTGTTATGCTGATTTTGTTCCAAAATAAGCAGCTGCTTTATATAAATGGCTTCATTTCTCTCCAACAGCAAATCACAAAAAGTAGAAGAAATCACTCCCACACGAGTCTTTTAAATCTCATGTTGTTCATCACAGAACAAGCACAGAAAGTAACCTGTTGTCCCTTAACAGGAAAGTGTCCTCAGATGAACCAGTCCTATAAAATGAATACTATACATTTTTACAGATATTCACTGGGCAAGTTCCTTAGAAACAGTTAAGAAAATTGCAAGATTAGGAGAGCAATTGATTCTTAATACGTATCCACATTTGGACCCAGAATTCAAACTAGTTGTCTAACAATCCCTAATTAAGACAAATCAAATACAATTTTCTGTCATCTTCTAAAAACAACTACGGGTGACAAAATCAGAGGAAGCTAGCCTATGCAGGCTTTATGAATATATATTAAGCAGGAAATATTTTATGTTCCCCCCCCCAACTGGCTCAAGGAACTTGACAACAAAAGACCTTGTACTTCTAAGCAAAACACAGATTGAAAATACAAGTGACAGTAGCTTCTCCCAATTGTGGAATATCAGGAGCTATACCCCATGACAGATTGTTCAAATCAGCCTTACTCAATCACTCCAGCACTTCTTTGTTATGTACTCTCATCAGCAAAATACTTGGCAGTGTTCACATGCAAATCAGCAGCAGCTTTTTGGATCACCTCTTTTAATGTAGAAAATCAGCTCAAACTTTGCAGAATTATGATGTTTCACTAGAACGCTTTACAGAAATACAATGTGCTGCTGAAGACTCAGGCAGATGGCTTGGCTAAGACAGTTCTATTTGAAAATTGTATCCAGTCAGATTTCATTTAAAATAATAATCAGCAAGTCTTTTTGAGATTGCATTACACACAAAAAAGCCGCAGTTACTGGAAGATAAAGGGTCATGAAGTAGACTGCCTCACTCACTGATCTCAGCCTCAGGGTTAAATGCTACCTTAGTTATTTGATTTCTCAGTTGAATTAATTGGTAGCTTCAGTCTCATTCTTGGCAGATGCATCACTATTGCATCCAGCAATATTTGGCACTGTAACACACAGACCTCACCTTACTCCTGTTCACATGCAGCTGAAAAGGGACTACATACACAACGAAGGCAAGCAAGAAGCAGTTGTTACAGCCTAATACAAGCTAGGGTTGGAAAATGCCCGGAGAACAAACCACCCTCTTGTATGATTCCTTTCAGTCAGAACTAAAAACCACAGATGAGCCTGAGAGAAAAAGTTTTAGATCTGTTTTTTGCCACAAGAAGTTTGCTGAGGTCCTGCTCTTTAAGTCCAGAAAACACTCCTACCATGACACTCAACTGCTATTTTTTAATTAAGAAGCATCTTTTATACAAAGATTAAATTAGCAACTGATGGAGAAATTCTCCTCTCCCATCATCTGTCAAGGGAGTGTAAATTGCAGTTGCACACAACTCTTTAGACCAGCGGAAGCTTTCAAAGAGTGCAGCTCATTGCCTGTTGATCATTATGCTTACCTCTCACTGACAGATAAGAAAACCATTTGGTCTCTAGAACAGGTTGTCCCAGTACTCTGTTTCAACCTACAGTTCAAAGGAAATACATTGGTAACCCTGACCCTACAATTTACCCAATGCTAGAAAGTGATCCAGCTCTGCTAACCAAACACTTTCTGTGTCCCCATCTATTGACGGATCCTACACAAAGTCTCCTACAGCTCTACGCTGAACTCTACACATTTGAGTAGTACATAGAACCCAGGTCTTGTTCCCTGAAAACAAAACCAAATCCTAAAGCAGTGGCAAATCTGGGGGGATAAGGGGAGGCAGGAGGCTGCTGCTTTGTTTGACTTGACAAAACAAAACTGTGTGTGGTTACTTCACATGTGTCAGGGGCCTGATTCTCCTCCGTTTTACTCTTCTGTCAGACCAGTGTGGCCAATTAAGTGAGGGTTGAATCAGGCCTCTTATATATACATGGATCATTTGAAGTTATATACGTTACTCCACGTGGAAAAAATTCAAGCTTTTAAAAAACGAGCATATAAAATCTAAAATGACATTTAAAGTGCACGGGCACACACACACACAAGCCAGTTTTACTTTGCACTGCCTGTTCAGCAGAACAGATAGTCTGTTCTCTGACTCTCACTTAACTGCAGACCTTATTCTAGCTGTGTATATTTTGGACCCTTTCCCATTCTACCATGATTTCCTGTCTGAGTCTGCAGCCCATGGCAACAGCAGAAAATTGGAGTGCAGGCTTTGCAGATGGTGGTAGGTCAAATGCCCTGTGCCAATTTAGTATCTTCTTCCAGAACATATGCATTATCTAAGTCTTGACTATATGACAAGAGTTACCTTCATGCTAATAAATTATATTCATTTTAATATATAAATTGTGCTTGCCTCAGGGAAGCTCTGGCCTTCTGCTGTGAATATTAAAAAAACACAGTCACACAGCTTTACACATATACATCATCATACTATAAAAGGAAAATCATATTCTGAACTGCTGTTAAGGTACAAGAAAATTCACACAGCTTTGTCACTCAATTCCAGCAGGTCACAGACTGTTCAAAAACAAAGCAAAATCGTCCCCAAATGTATTGATGTGCAGCATGTATATCATCACCCAAAATAATCTAAACCAAAAGCTGCATTTCCACATCTGTGACAAAAATTTGAGACCCAAGATTATATGCACAGGGAAAAGGTGCCAGAAACAATTCCAGGGTTGCTTTCCATCAGGATATGTGGCATTAAACATGAATCTTCTTTGAGTGGCTTTAACAAGAGACTCTGCATCTGGCATTGCTCTGAGAGAATGAGGCTGGGGGGGAAGGGGGAGGGGTAGTGGAGGGAAGGACACATTTTTCAAGGAATAATATTAACAAGAACACACCAGTCACCTGCTTCACACTCACTAGAAAACTACCTCAGTGTACAGATGCTGTAAATCCCTCCCACCTCCAGCGCATAAAACAGGACATCCAGATTTTTTCATGGAATGAATGGTCGCCAAAGTTTCTCCCACCTCAAGGTGTAAAGCCCTGAAGTTTATTACAAAGTACTAAAACAAAACTACCTCAAACACGTGGCCTTAATCCAAGTGATTTCAGCAGAAGAGCCCGGGCAGCCAATTCAGAAAGAATTCAGTCTTTCCCAATAAGAAAAATAATTCCTCTCCTATTGTAAGGACTCTCAGCCTAAAATCCATAAGCCACTGCTTTCTTCCATAATGAAACACTCAGGTCTCTCAGCACTGGTAAATAAACTCACTAATTTTTTCTCCTAGAGTTTAGTTCACTATTTGGATCAATTTCCTTGACATTCTCTTCTTCCATCTGTACCACAACAGGCAGAAGTATTATCCAGAACTAAGAGATTCACAAACCTAGTCTGGATACCACGCAAAATCATATTAAAGCTAATGGAAATTATTCCCTTGGCTTCAGCAAGAATAAACTTCAAGGTAAGCAGCACTTCTTGCATGGATTCCAAGCTTGCTTTCAGTAGCAGTTCATTGACAACAATTCTGACAAATTTCCTCCTTGATGATCTTTCTGTCATTGCCCCAAATTATCTTACAAGTTCAAACAAAACCAATAATCACTCAAGCCAAAATTTCCACATATGCTGCCAAAGCATAAGAGAACTTTTAATAATACTTCTTGAAAAAAAAATACATGAGCCCATCAAAAAGCTTTAGAAGTCTCTATATATTGACAATAGAATGAAATGGTTTATTAAAAACAACTAATAAAGATGATGTGTCTTGGTTGCTGCTATTACAGTTTTCCATCTTCTTCCTCCCATGCCAAGTTAAACCGTCACTTCAGTGAAAATAGCCAAAGACACCTTATAAATTTGATATAACAACCTAAAAGTACTCAAAACCATATTAAGTCTGTAATAAAACTGTGTCAGTCCAACTCTGGACCGATTTTTATGATCTCTAGACTAAACAAAACTGTCAGCGCAAGTTGAATGTAAAACAGGGTGGAGGGAAGATAAGATTCAAACCAAAGAACAGATATTTCATGTGCAATTAACCAGAAATTTTATCACCCCCACAAAGGAAATACATCTCATTATGTATTATCTCTTATGCTATTAAAACAAAACCAGATACATCCCTAATGTTTTGGATAGACCTGTGGTATTAGCTCAGGAAACTGCACAAAAACTAAAAAGGAAAAGGAAACCTCCCAACCATTTGTGATGCAGAAACAGATGAGTGCCTCAGAGGACAAGTCTACATTGTGCACCAGCCCATTACGTTTGTCATGACTCACATCACCTGTTCTTCCTAAATTCAACAGCAATAAAACACTCCAAAAAGACACCTCTGAATCCAACACTCCAGCATAACAGTACACAGAGGACTGCTCCGTGCCTGCATAGGTACCTACGGTAGAAACACTATACCTGCTCATCCCTTCTTCCTCACTTGCCACAGCAGCATCCTGACACCACTTCCTCACCCATCAGGGAAGGCTCAGACACTATTTCAGGTTTAAAGAAGCTGCAGGACCATCAGTGGATCATTCAACTGGAATCAAAGTTAAAAATGAGTGACCTGTCTAAAAGCAACTGGAAAACTGGTTTTTTTTGCTTTAATCTACTAGCTTTGACATCAGTCTGTGCTGCCTGGAATATTGGGTAGTCATTTACAAAAGACAAGCAAACAAGAAATTGATTCCTGCTAAATTCTTTTAAAACAACAGAAGTCCAAAACAGTTTTGGGGGACAAAAAAACCAAAAAAACAAAAAGAGGCAAAACGGGTCTAATTTCCTATTTCAGCTGGTTGACAATATTCAACTCTTGCCCCTTGGCCAAGAGAGCTGTGTGCTTTATTCATAAACAAAATAAAAGTAAATATTAGAAGAAAATCTATTCACTGTCATCTTATCATTAATCAGGAAGAAGAACAGAGCTATACAGGATCAAGAAAATAATATATAATTATGCCTCTGCATGTTTATCTTTTTAATGTATAAATCCCAGCATAAACATGCAGTCATATTTTTTTCTTTATTCTCCAGGTCCCAAACTACAGATTGCAGACTGGGCTAGAAATGAAAGTAACAGAAGCATCCAACATGGACTATAATGTTATAAACACTATAGAATGGGACAAGCAGATTATAGTGTTCCTTTCCTCTCATCCCCAAAATATCATAAACAACATTTGCTTTGATCTTGCATAGCCCCATAGCAAATTTATCAGTTGTTATAAATCTGCATGCATGAACTGAAAAGCTGGTCTGAAATGTTTATTTGGCTTCAGTTCTTAGTCTCTAGCCCATGATTTTACCACAAATACCCTTAATCATCTCAAGCGTTTTGGTGTCACTACACAAAAACTACAGCAATTACTTAAGCACATTTTCCAGTTTCCTTCTTTTTTGCTTGTGTAGAAAGTTTTGGTTTTTTGGACAGGGAGGGCCAAATGCAGCCTCCTGATAGACTGCTGTGGTATTGTAACACTGCAAAAAAGCATCGCTTTGGTCACTTGGAAACTCCTCTAGCTTTCTTCTAATTTTTTTAAAAATAAAACACTAATTAAAAATTAATCTTAGACTTCAATGACACACAAATGTAGCAGTCTGTCAAATAGCTGACTTGCTACCTCTGCATAAGACAAGCAAACAAATGGAGATGCAGATTCTCAGTGTGAGATGTCATGGTTAGAGAGAAAGCCTCACACAAAATACATGATCCATGTCCACCGACCCGGGATGATTAAGAAGATGTTTTGTCTTCTACTGTCCTATCACTCCACAGCCTGAAAGCACCTTACACAAATGAGTAATTGAAACCTTGCAGCATCCCCCAGAAGTTGGTATTTTGCTCAGTTCAGATGTGAAACAGGTCAAGTGGCCTACTGAACATCAAACAAGTTTTAACAAAGAAATGGTCCAAGCGTAACAATTAAACAACCAGAACAAGATGGACAAGTGCTCAGGCTCACAACTAATCTTTTAATTGTCTGGGTCAAACCCATACAAACATCGGACAGTTTTTGCTTGATCACCAGGAAGAAGGCAAATCACATTCACAGCAATCCCTGTGACCAGATGTAATGATTCTCACACGTTCCAGTCCACAATCTCAGTTTTGCTGAAGGGCTATTTCAAAGAAATGTTTTATGTAAAGATTAATCCAAACAATTGCTTCCTGGAGGACCACCATAAGAGACATCAGCTAGACTATTAAGTAACCAGGTTCTTAGCAAATGAGGAGGAAGTTTACGATTCTAAGGGACTTTCATCTGCAAGCAACACATAAGTATGTTTTATTAGACAAGGATTTTATAGCTCAGAATTCCATTTAACTTGAATTTAAAAGGACTGCTCCTTAGTTTCCACTCCTGAAGACAGCAGCAACTGCAGCATACCTTCCCTCAGAAGTTCCATTCACTCTATTACTTCTATCCCACACAATCCATGCTCACAAAATCTGCAAACACCACTCTGGCAGGCTGCAGGCAGACACTTTAATTACAGGTTGACAAACAACCCTCAGCCATACCCTGCCTGTCCCAGCTCTGGTCTCTCCTTGCTCCAGTAGCCAAGCATACCAAAGTCACACCCACTGTACCAAATGTTTCCTAAGAACCAGAACGAGCTCACAGGCTCTGCTTGGTTTGCGGCCTCAGTCAGAAGGCAAGTCTGGATGCGTTTGCATGAAAGGAACAAACTTTGCAGCATTTGTATATCTTTTCCTCTTTCTACTATTTCTTTTTTGTGACAAAGCCCGTGCTGCCAACAAGACTAGTCCAGTTAGAAGACTCTCCTCACTCAAAAATGCACAACTTGGAATCTTTAAACTGACTTAGATGCTCTCAAAAAGGTCCAGCAGCTGTTTGGCTTTGGTTTTCAAATGTCCTCTTGCTCTGTTAGGGAAGGAATTAGAGTTGTTGAAATACTTTTGTCTCAATTAGTAAATTAAGAAAGCATGAAGCCACCATTGTACTGGTTTTATGATTGCCTCAGGCTTGCTTAGATTTAACCGAATGTCAAAGGGTTAGACACTTACATTCAAAATATGTAAATTAATGCCATTAAACCAAGAAGAGCATTGGACATCATTGTTTTTATTCTTCTGTCCATCAGCCCAAATTGTCATAGTTCAATGGGAGCAAATGGACATTTTCTTATGTTGAGTACTGGTGGAGTAGAACTTAGTCAATGAGAGGTTCTTAATGTTCAGAGGGCAAGACTGCAAAGCAGGACTTCTGAGCTTATGATGATGTGAAAATGTTTATAAATAAGGATCACATGTATTGACTTGAAAAGCTGAGCATTGACTACATGCAAAATGAGAGCTAAAACATAAACAAATAATTATTTTGATCTTGTTTCCAAACAATCAGAAGAATAGAGACTGCTGAAGGATATGCTGCGCGTTTCTGAGTATCTAGTGTTTTTCTTATGTTTAGAAGCTTGTGTTTCTCTTCTTTTGAATTCTGCTGGCACCATGAAAAAATTGCTCAAGGTAAACACCTGTTAATTCTATATTTTACTTTGTAAAAGGACAACATATCAACTTAGCAAAGATCACAGAATATTACTTTTGGCGTTACTTTTCCATTGTCTTGCATTGCTATAAGATGAGTTCTGTTTAAAAATGAACTTATATCTAGTCCAGGATTTAGATCTTGGGTTCAAGCTCCCAAGCACAACTTGGTAATTGTGTAAAAAGTTAATTTTATGCAGCCTATTGTAAAGAAGTACGTTCAGCACTTTACTTGTTACATTTCATACAACAGAGGGTTTTAAAAGCATAAATGTTTCCCTTGCAGTGTTGCATATCCATTCATTACAACATCAAGCTAGGGAAAGGGACAAAAATTACTGATAAGGAAGGAAGCTCTAAATGGACCATTAACTAGACTAATTGAATCACACCAGATACATCAGCAGAAATAAATTATTACAACATGAAATTAACACTCTAACAAGGTTTTTCAGTGTAAAAAGATCTTTCACCTAAATACCATTATCAAAACACAATTAATTCAAAATTCACTGCCACCCTATGTAACCACTGTGTTTAGCTTTGGAATAGCCCCAAGTTAGAAAGGTTCAGGATTTCAAAACAGCTAGAATATGTAGAACATCCATTCACTGGGTCAGTGTTGATCTCAAGAAAGGGGAGACAACTTGTAATGCCAGGGAGGGATCAGTCAGGGAATTTCACTGACAACCATCAACTCTCCCCAGATCTGATGAGTTTTGGTTTCAAATCACATCAGAAATTGGACAGATACAAGAAAAAAATTCTAGTGGCTGAATTCAGCAAGACTAGCCAACTGTATGCTTCAAGAGCTTCAAACTGGAAATGAAACAATTTAGTTTAAACTATTCAAATATCTACATCAACCACATCATATTTTATTATTAAGAATCTGAACACTCAAAGCCCATTCCTGATTTTCTGCAGACACAAAAATATGAAAGAACACCCCAAAAATCGCACAGGTGTTCTCTGCTAAACTAAAGCAGATTTTCCACTTGAAAAATAATAAACATCTCAAAACCCCGTTATAACTTAGGGGTGTACATACAAAGGATAAAATTCTGTCCTAGCCTCAACAGTATTTGCTCAGTTCAAACCCCTGGCTTCAGACTTTTGCCTCAACAACAGATCACAGATCACTCCTATTCAAGAGGTTCCTTCTTCACAGGCCTAGTTCCCCAGTTCCACTCAGTGCTAAGTTTCACTGACACCAATTCCACCTGAAATCCAAATATCAGCATTTTGTTGCTAGTAATTATACACTGAGGGAGTTCCAGCACTTGTTCTTTAACCCACTGAATTGAAAGGACACAAATCTTATTGCCACGGGGTAATACCAACAATTGGAAGGATTAATTTAAGACAGCATTATTACTTCAATAATGAAGATTTCCTTTAGTATCACCAAATGAATTATATACATATACACACGCAAAATCCACTGTAGGCAAAAAAATACGAATTTTAGCTTTAGTAGATCAACTCTTAAACAATAGCAGACATTTGTATTTTTAATTGTGCATCTAGTGGTTTGCTTTTGTAGGAGGAGGTGAGCATGTATTTACAAGCACCAACATTTAGTCTTAAAGAACTTGTCCCTGTGGGTTTGTGGATGTAAATCCAACTTGTTGAATGTGTAGAAGCACACAAGGTGTTCTGGGGGTATGTTTGTACGGAGGTGAATGAAGCCATAGCTCGAATAGGATCATAGCTACAACCAGCCCATTTCACATGAAAATGTGGGTGTAGGTCTATCACATTCTTTCCCAGGAACCCAGTAACCAACATTACTTCGAACTAATACTTGATGATGACACCCAAGACAGAGGTGTTTAATTTTTCTTTAATTATTTGCAAACCACGTGTGGTATCTCTGTACTAGCCTTGCTCTTCTACTCAGCTTAGCTTATTGATTGCATTTGCAGATCTCTGCCCCCAAACACACCCCTTCCAGCATGCAGGTTTTTTCCTGAATAGTTGTGAAGCTGACAGCTTATTAAAATTGATGAGGCTCTTTATGAGCACACCAGTTTGCTCAGTTCAGATAACAAAAGGACATTGTATTTGTTGAAATGTCATAGTTCTTTTTTTCCGCTATGCTGGATTTCACTACAGCACCATGACTACACTGAAAGAAAAAGTTATTCCAGAGAATGTTGATAACTATAAAAAAGGAATCATTACAATGGTGTGGCTCTATAAAAAAATAAAAATAAATCACCTTTAGTTTGTGATACTAAATCTAAAGTCCATCCTTGGTAGTACATGCAGCACTGTTTAGTACTGGAGGGTCTAATTTTATTGACTCCAAATGATTCCCTCCTACTGTGGGGAAAGGTTATGCATTTTCCCTCTCAACCCCTTTCTAAGAAAAATCTCTCAAGCAGTGCTTACTTCAAACTGTGTTTCCACTACTCATCAACTAAGCAAATCAACAGGCTAATTTCTGGATTAGTTAATCCATGGGGAACATCAAGTATTTCAGCTACAAGGTATATGAAGAAAGAGAATTACCAAGTTAAATTCCCCTCCTCATTTTTATTATTTTTGCAACATCTGTCAACACTTATATCTCTAGAACATCAGGATGTGCTGATGCATTAAATAGCACAGCAGGTGTATTGGCTGTCACAGGAGTGTTCAGCAATAGCCAGATAGCTAAGTACACCATAAGTGTTGCAGTTAATAGGGCAATAATATCAAATTGTATTTGCAGTGCTGACAGGACAGAGTCTAATGAACCACGCACTGGTCAAGCACTGAAACATCAAGTAAAAGAATCACATTGCCAAGGTACATTTTCCTTGTCCCTCAACACACATTTGAAATGAATACACTCCAATAGTCCAAATTAGACTATCTCAAAATGCCTGTGAAACTACCAAACGCATTCTCTACTTTAGCCATATCAAACCAATGCATATCCTATACCTCCACTGTATCAAAAATAGAAAATAAAATGTATTCAAATTCACACCTTTTTTTTTAACCTTCTTGTTGCTCTGTTGTTCAGTAGCTACTTATCATTTTTGCTGCTTTTAAAGATGGTTCTTTTTTTTTTTCCCAGCTTGGAGTGCATTTTTTGCATCATCCCATCTAGAGTCTGTTTGAGAAGACTTGCACTTGGAGACATGAGCACACCCAGAGCTTTAAAGACCTCCTGATGGCCACGAGTTCCTCATTCCAAATCAAAGAGACCGAGTCCCAAGGATGAAGTCACAACTCACACTAACAGCAGAAAACGTCTCACAAAAGCAGCAAATAGTGGATGAAAGAATAGCTTCAGAGGATGAACAAATATTTCACAGATCCGTATTTATTGAAAAAAAGAAAGTCTAAATTCCCCATAAGCATTTACCGAGTTTTAAACTAAACCGTTTACACACTAGGTGGTGATTAAAACACATGTTAAAATATAGAAATGTTAAGCTTTCAGTCTCCTAAGCCTTAAGAACAATAACTAGACTACTGTCTTTGATGAGGGATTAGTCACTGAAGAAATACAGGTCTAAACCTCAGCCTCTTTGAGAATTTATGAAGATTTATGTATTTACTCTACTGTTTCCTATACTCCAAAGAAGGATGCTATCCTGATCTAATAGTGAAAACTATACTCAATAGATCTTAGTGCTGGAAAGAACCATTATGATAATCCAGTGCAATCTTCTGCATAGCTCACTGCTGTGGATTTCATTCAGGGATTGCAGTGCTTGACTGGAGTCAGACCTCAACCTCTAAGTGCTTTTTATCTCTAGCATCAAACACGGTGCTATAAAACAAAGCCCAACAAACATATGCCAAGTTTGCAATTTACAAGTACTCAACTGAAGTGTTCTTACTATAAAAGAAAACAAAAAGTGACAGTAAAGTAAGCTTTCCTGTTCGTTATGCTGGAATAAATCCAGTTATTTTACTATTAAACCTACCTTAGGTTTAAATTAACGTAAAAGATCGTTTGAAAGCCCTGTGGAGAATGATGTGAATACTACTGATTTACAATTCCTACAGGAAGAATGAATAAAGAAGTTATTTCAAGCTTTTTGCATCCATATAAAACCATTTATGGCCTTACAACTGCAAGAAAAGCCATTTAGAAGACTCACTGACTTGTGTCAGGTGAAATACTAGTGACAGACTGTCACAGGAAATCACAGGATACCTTCATGTGCCATTTTATTCAATTTTCCCGACTTAAAAAATGCATTAAATTATTGACGGAATTGATCTCAAAGACAAGAACAACAAAAGAGGCAACAGAAGCCAATCCTTCTGTGGCCAGTGACTGCTTGCTGCTACGCTGCACAAGCGTTATCATAACTGACCATTTGGTGGCTTGAATATTTATAAGCATTTTCCTGCTCAGTCACTCGTGTTCCCATTGAACTCCAGCTTCCATTCATTCATTGCAATTTTTCCAAGGAGATTTCTCTTAAGAAAAAAAAACAACAACACAACTCCATGAGGAACTGACTCTTCTCTTTTTGACTCATAGAACTTGTGTGGCAGAAGCACTGAGCAGAGAACAGCTGAAATGCAGGTAGTTTTACTTTACAGAGCCACAATACTTTACTCCAGTTTACCTCAATAAGGAACAAAAGAGGGAAGCGAGTCCTCTTTTTGGAGCTGGTAATAAATGCCCCCATGGCAGATAAAGAATTATGACAAGTTTTTTGGCAGAGGACATGACATTCTCATACCTTCATGGTCTTGCAATTAAAGAGCTTGTAGTTAAAAATGTAGGTAGCTATATTTGACTTTTAAAGTTACAGTAACACTTTGTACCAGTGCCAAGAGCACATCCCAAAGGGTTCCTCATGCTTATTTCACATATATTCACTAACCCTGCCAGTGGACAGAGAGAGTACACAGGAGAGCTTTTGTGGGTTTCATAACATTTGTAATTTGAACCAGGCTGACCCAACAGGACACCCACTGCACCTATCTAGCAGTGATCTGCATCGTGGAATTGCTTTGGTATAGAATAACTGCAGGAAATCAATGCACCCAGGGAGCAGAAGTTGAGTCAGCCTTTCTCTGACCAAGCGTGTCATTACCGACATTCACCTAAGCTGTGTTTTTTTCCACAGAGAAAATACACTCTTTACTTATGTCCTGTTATGAGATGATCTCTCAAAGACAACCAAGCCATTTGGGTTTATAAGGAGTCAGATGAGCAAGTTATTATGCCTGGAATATCTGGCCGTAACAATGAGGCCAGCATAAGTAATGAAACTGTGTGAGGCACAGAGAACAGTTTTCTAAACTGAATCTTTCTCCAACCTTTCCATGGAAAAATATGGTACTCTTCAGTGTGACAATGCAAAATAAACAGTGCAGCTTCTTAACAGAATTGTCAGGACTTAAGCCTTTCAAATTGCTCCTCAGTCTCATCGGAAGACGCCAACATTCCTCTATCTGCTTATTTTCTTAACTGTTCAAAAAGTCTGCTTTCTAAACAAATGGCAGAGGTAAGCACCTTAATGCCATGTTACTCTCATTACTGAGGCACCATCCCACTTTGGCAAGCCAAGAACAAGCTCTTGCTTATTGCATGAGCGTAATTACAACACTGGTTTCTGCTAAAGGAGAAGGAAGTCTAAGTAACATGCAGTTATCAGTTTCTGCTCAGAAGCTGAATTTTACTACTGCAAAGAAAAAAATACTGCTTTCCCTCTCCAGGCTGTATCTGGGAATAGCATCTTGGAGATGAAACTGCAAGACACTCTCATAATAGTGGTATTTTCTAAACAGTACTGGTAAAGCACATATCATCTTAGAGAAAAATGTTTACATGCCAGTTTACAGTAAAAACGTTCAAAACAGCAGCTGGTAGAAAATCTGGAGACATTTGTTAGGACAACAGGGCTTGGTTTCCCACGGCCTCTACACCTTTCATAAAACTGGTACACCTTAAGAATAAAAGAGAATAATTTTCACCCAGTAAAACCATCATGCCTGCACTACGCACACACAACCAACCACCAAGATACAATTCAAATGAAAAGAAAAACCAGAAAAAAAAACCCCAAACATAAGTCCACAGATAGCAGCAGCTTTGCTGTAAAGCTGGCTGGTATGAAGAGCAGAAATCATAAAAGCTGGATCTTACCATTGGCATTTTTCCCACAGATGAGATGCTCGTAAGGTTGCAATACTCCCCAAAGTTCAGCATCGTTGTTGATAACCATCTCCAGGATTTCAGCAGAGATCTCCCCTCCTCCACCATCCGGGCTCTGACTTGCCAAAACCCTACCCTTAATCTCTTCTACGAGGTTTTCCATGCAAGCGGTTAAAGAGATGGCTGCATATTCGTGGATCCTAACCGAGATCCTGGTGTCCACCATCCACCTGAAAAACCTCCCCACCGAGAAGGTGAGGCCGCATCTCGCCGATTTACCTTTCCTCAGCCCGTCCCCAGCACTCATGCTGTACAGGGACAGAGCCTTGACAGTCGCCAAGACGCAGCTTTCCGACAGGGACCAGCTCTGGATGAGCTTGATCGCGCTCTGCACCTCAAACCGGGTGCACTTGGAGTGCATCACGCTGAGCCGCTGAGCCTCCCTGGAGACCCTGATCAAGGCGCGCCTGAGGAGCTGCGAGAGCCTCCTGACGGCCTCCTGAGAAAAGCTCCTGGTGTGGCCATCGCCTTTCCCTTTTCGGAGTATTTTCCCGATGTCTTCATCAGTCCAAGGGTATTCCTCTAGATCCGGCAGCTTAGGACACTTGGCAAAGATATCTGCGACCTCGGGATCTTCCGGCAGGACAGTGTTGACGGTATCCCAGCTGTTATTCCTACTGTTCATGGAGCCCGAGTAGTACCACCAGTTGCCTCTGTGCTGAGAAGAGGTGAAAGCTTGGGAGTTGGACTTGGAAGAAGAGAGACTGAGGGACCGGCAGGAATCCCCTGCCCCATAACCAGAGTCCAGAGTTAAATCCTCCAGGGTCTTCAGAGTAGAGCTGTAAATCCCAGCCACAGGAAAAGACGGGGTGAAGCCCAACCGACGGCAAGCACGAGAAGGTGAGACTGGCTGGGACCGATCGCTTCTCAACGCCCTACCGCCCCAAGAGCCGCGGCGGGCTCGGCAGCGGGGCGGGAGGC